>NC_061511.1:189588620-189607383 GCF_022539505.1 Lolium rigidum | reverse complement strand
TTTGAGAGGTGTTTGTTGTTGTCAACGAATGGTAGTGGGCACCTAACCCCCTTGTCAACCAAACTTTCAAAGAGCGGCTCCCATGAAGGACGCTTATCTCTACCAGCAAGGTAGATCATCCCTCTTCTCTTTTGTTTACACATGTATTTTAGTTTTTATTTATGGTTGACACTCCTCCCAACCTTTTGCTTACACAAGCCATGGCTAACCGAATCCTCGGGTGCCTTCCAACATTCACATACCATGAAGGAGTGTCTATTTGCAAAATTAAGTTGCTTACTGATGAATCGAGCAAAACACGTGAAGAGAATTATTAGTAAAGTTAATTAATTGGGGCTGGGAACCGCCGCTGCCTCTTTTGCAAAATTATTGGATAAGCGGATGAAGCCACTAGTCCATTGGTGAAAGTTGCCCAACAAGATTGAAAGATAAACACCACATACTTCCTCATGAGCTATTAAACATTGACACAAATCAGAGGTGATAAATTTTGAATTGTTTAAAGGTAGCACTCAAGCAATTTACTTTGGAATGGCGGAGAAATACCATGTAGTAGGTAGGTATGGTGGACACAAATGGCATAGTGGTTGGCTCAAGGTTTTGGATGCACGAGAAGCATTCCCTCTCGATACAAGGCTTTGGGCTAGCAAGGTTATTTGAAGCAAACACAAGTATGAACCGGTACAGCAGAACTTACATAAGAACATATTGCAAGCATTATAATACTCTACACTGTCTTCCTTGTTGCTCAAACACTTTTACCAGAAAATATCTAGACCTTAAGAGAGACCAATCATGCAAACCAATTTCAACAAGCTCTACAAAGTAGTTCTCCACTAATAGGTTTAAACTACATGAAAAAACTTAATCATGATCTACTTGAGAGCTCAAAACAATTGCCAAGTGTCAAATTATTCAAGACAATGATGAGGCATTTTCTGCTTCCAACCAAATAACCATAAGTGATGTAGCTTCCAACTTTTATCATTGAACATTAAAAGTAAAACGAAGAACAAGTGTTCATATGAAAAAGCGGAGCGTGTCTCTCTCCCAAACAAGGATTGCTAGGATCCAATTTATTCAAACATAAACAAAAATAAAAGCACACAGACGCTCCAAGTAAAGCACATAAGATGTGACCGAATAAAAATATAGTTTCAATAGAAGAAACCTCGATAAGTTGATGAAGAAGGGGATGCCTTGGGCATCCCCAAGCTTAGACGCTTGAGTCTTCTTGAAATATGCAGGGATGAACCACTGGGGCATCCCCAAGCTTAGACTTTTCACTCTTCTTGATCATATATCATCCTCCTCTCTTGACCCTTGAAAACTTCCTTCACACCAAACTTCTCATAAACTTCATTAGAGGGGTTAGTACTCAAAAAACTTGAATCCACCTTGGTCCTGTAGTGACACATTGCAAGAACTCAATAAAACATTAGCTACAGCTCTCCACGTATGGAAAGCCTTGCTTAAAGTCCACAAGAGACAATGCAAAAAACAGAGACAGAATCTGCCAAAACAGAACAGCCAGTAAAGACGAATTTTAAAGAGGTACTTCCGTTGCTCAAATCAGAAAACTCAAAACTAACGAAAGTTGCGTACATATCTGAGGAACACGCACGTAAATTGGCATAATTTTCTGAGTTACCTACAGAGAAAACAGCCCAGATTCGTGATGAGATAGAAATCTAGTTTCTGCGCAGAAATCCAAATCTAGTATCAACCTTCTATTAGAGGCTTCACTTGGCACAACATTGCAATAAAATAAAGATAAGGAGAGGTTGCTACAGTAGTAACAACTTCCAAGACACAACAAAACAGTAGCAAAATAAACACATGGGTTATCTCCCAAGAAGTGCTTTCTTTATAGCCATTAAGATGGGCTCGGCAGTTTTAATGTATGCACTCATGAGAAATAAGGAGTTGAAGCAAAAGAGAGCATCAAAAAGCAAATTTAAAACACATTTGAAATCTAACCCGCTTCTATGCATAGGAATCTTGTACACAAATAAATTCATGAAGAACAAAGTGATAAGCATAGCAAGATAAAACAAGAAGTAACTTCAAAATTTTAAGACATATAGAGAGGTGTTTTAGTACCATGAAAATTTCTACAACCATATTTTTTCCTCTCTCATAATAATTTTCAAGTAGCTTCATGAACAAACTCAACAATATAACTATCACATACAGCATGCTTTTCATGATCCACAAACACATAATTTTTATCAAGCTCGTAAATAATAGGATTAAAACTTTCAAAACCCCACTTTTATCAATAATATAACAAGATGATTGATCAATCTCAAGAGATATGGGACTCATAGATAAAGTCAAGAACTCTCCAATCCCATTTTCATTAGTAGTACAATTAATATTATCAAGTAACATAGGACCATCATCAAGAGCTTTATCATAAACATTTGCTACGCAAAATTCTTTAGTACCATGCATTTCGACATCAGGCACAAACAAAGCATTATCATAAGATTTATCAAAGTAGCATGGATTATCATAAATAACAGTAGCATAATTATTCTCACAAGTTTTACTCATAGGGAATATTTCAAGAGAATCCACGAGAACATAACATTCAACCTCTTTCGGTAAGCATGGAGGACAATCAAATAGTGTAAGAGATAAAGAGTTACTCTCATTAGAAGGTTGGCATGGGTAGCTAATCCATTCTTCCTCCTTTTGTTCATCACTCTCCTCTTCTTTTCATCCAATGAGCTTTCGAGTTCATCAATTTCCTCCTCTTTTTCATCCAATGAGCTTTCAGGTTCATCAATTTCTTCTTCCACGGTTCCTGCAAATTGTGAGTGCATTCTTGTGCATTAATGAGTCTCTCTTTATAATCAATGATATAAGGATTATCATGTGTAACTTTCATTGCAAAAATTAAGGATAGAAGAGACATAATCTTTAAGGTCCTTACAAACAACACAAGTTTCATAATTTTTAACCATGAAGGATTCTATCTCAGAGGCTCCCATAAATATGACAAATTGTTCTACCTCTTCAAACCCAAAATGAATATAGTTATTCCGATTATAGTTCTTAATTAAAAATTCCTCACTAAAGCCACATTGAAATTTAAGATGTTTAGTGTCCTGTTGAGAGCAACAGTTATATCATGGCGTTTAAGCAAGATTTTAGCAATTGTATTCAATTTTTCTATCACAGACACTCATCACTTTTCCAGCTTCTTGATTCTCTATAATTATTATAATATTCTATAAGCTCCAAATAGGTTGTAGGTTCTCCCATAACGAATAGTTTTTAATTTTTGGTTTTTCAAATTTTTATGGATTTTTGGGTATATGAGGAAAATAAAACAAGACAAAAAGAAACTAGGCAAAAGTAAACTAAGCAAAATAATACTAGACAGAAATAAACTAAGCAAAATAAACTAGACAAAAGCAAACAATAAACAAAATAAAACAAAATAAAACGTAGAGAGAGGTAGAGTGTACTCCCCAGGTGAACTTATGAGTAGAGCTATGCCTCCTCGGCAACGAGCGCCGAAAAATGAGTCTTGATAACCCACAAGTATAGGGGATCGCAACGGTCTTCGAGGGAAGTAAAACCCAAATTTATTGATTCGACACAAGGGGAGGTAAGAATACGTGTCTAGGACTTGACGTATTGTCGACGTTGTTGAGCACGCCTCCGTGCTGGGAAGCGTTTGCCCAAGAGCGGAGGAGGTTTGTGGATACCGCAAGGTCTTAGCGGATCACCCGGGGTAGCGAATCGGAGGAGAAGAGCTCAAGGTATCCATCGCAACCGACACAAGCAAGAAGTCTCTTGTGTCCCCAACACACCTAATGGGTGCACTAGTTCGGCGAAGATGGATGCGGTGGTAAATACGGTGCAAGATAGCGCGGTGCTTCAGCGCGGGACGCACGAACAGCAAGCGGAAGTAACTGCGGTAGTAATGACAGCGGTAGTAACGATCAAGCGGTAGACACTCAAGCGTATTTAGGAACAAGGCCAAGGTTTACCCGCTACTACGTGGACACTCTCAACATTGATCACATAACGAGAACGAGATAAATGCATACTCTACACTTGTGCTTGGATGATGAACGTACATTGCGTGGATTACACGAACCCTCAATGCGGAGTTAACAGCTCCACAATAATGCTCATATTTTAGTGAACAGCTTACAGTGTAAGATAGATAAAGAACTAAACCAAGTACTAGCATAGCATGCACACTTGTCACCTTCATGCATATGTAGGAGGAATAGATCACATCAATATTATCATAGCAATAGTTAACTTCGCAATCTACAAGAGATCATGATCATAACATAAACCAAGTACTAACACGGTGCACACACTCGTCACCTTTGCACACGTGCGGGAGGAATAAAACTACTTTAATAACACATCACTAGAGTAGCACATAGATAAATTGTGATACAAACACATTGCAATCATAAAGAGATATAAATAAGCACCTCACTATGCTCTTCAACAGTGAATAAGTATTCTGTGAAATATGGCCTAAGAGACCCACACGGTGCACACACTGTCACCTTTACATACGTGGGACGAGGAGTCTCCGGAGATCACATAAGTAAAACTCACTTGACTAGCATAATGACATCTAGATTACAAGCATCATCATATGAATCTCAATCATGTAAGGCAGCTCATGAGATTATTGTATTGAAGCACATAGGAGAGAGATGAACCACATAGCTACCGGTACAGCCCCGAGCCTCGATGGAGAACTACTCCCTCCTCATGGGAGCAGCAGCGGTGATGAAGATGGCGGTGGAGATGGCAGCGGTGTCGATGGAGAAGCCTTCCGGGGCACTTCCCCGCTCCGGCGGGTGCCGGAGCAGAGACTCCTGTCCCCCAGATCTTGGCTTCGCGATGGCGGCGGCTCTGGAAGGTTTCTATGGTTTTCGTCGAACGCCCCGAGGTTTTTAGGTCAGGGGCTTTATATAGGCGGAGAGGCGGCGCAGGAGGGTCGACAGGGGGCCCAAACCCTAGGGCGGCGCGGCCCCCTCTGGCCGCGCCGGCCTATGGTTTGGTGGGCCTGTGGCCCCCCTCTGGCCTCTCTGGTGTGTGTTCTGGATGCTTCCGGGGATTCTAAGATCTTTGGCGTTGATTTCGTCCGATTTCGAGAATATTTCGTTACTAGGATTTCTGAAACCAAAAACAGCAGAAAATAGGAACTGGCACTTCGGCATCTTGTTAATAGGTTAGTTCCAGAAAATGCAGTAATATGACATAAAGTGTGCATAAAACATGTAGATAACATCAATAATGTGGCATGGAACATAAAAAATTATCGATACGTCGGAGACGTATCAGCATCCCCAAGCTTAGTTCTGCTCGTCCCGAGCAGGGTAAAACGATAACACAGATAATTTCTGGAGTGACATGCCATCATAATCTTGATCATACTATTTGTAAAGCATATGTAGTGAATGCAGCGATCAAAACAATGTGTATGACATGAGTAAACAAGTGAATCATAAAGCAAAGAATTTTCATGAATAGCACTTCAAGACAAGCATCAATAAGTCTTGCATAAGAGTTAACTCATAAAGCAATAATTCAAAGTAAAGGTATTGAAACAACACAAAAGAAGATTAAGTTTCAGCGGTTGCTTTCAACTTGTAACATGTATATCTCATGGATATTGTCAATGCAAAGCAATATAACAAATGCAATATGCAAATATGTAAGAATCAATGCACAGTTCACACAAGTGTTTGCTTCTTGAGATGGAGAGAAATAGGTGAACTGACTCAACAATGAAAGTAAAAGAATGGTCCTCCATAGAGGAAAAGCATCGATTGCTATATTTGTGCTAGAGCTTTGATTTTGAAAACATGAAACAATTTTGTCAACGGTAGTAATAAAGCATATGCATCATGTAAATTATATCTTATAAGTTGCAAGCCTCATGCATAGTGTACCAATAGTGCCCGCACCTTGTCCTAATTAGCTTGGACTACCGGATCATCACAATGCACATGTTTTAACCAAGTGTCACAAAGGGGTACCTCTATGCCGCTCGTACAAAGGTCTAAGGAGAAAGCTCGCATTGGATTTCTCGCTATTGATTATTCTCAACTTAGACATCCATACCGGGACAACATAGACAACAGATAATGGACCCCTCTTTTATGCATAAGCATGTAACAACAATTAATAATTTTCTCATATGAGATTGAGGATTTTGTCCAAAACTGAAACTTCCACCATGGATCATGGCTTTAGTTAGCGGCCCAATGTTCTTCTCTAACAATATGCATGCTTAACCATAAGGTGGTAGATCTCTCTTACTTCAGACAAGACGAACATGCATAGCAACTCACATGAAATTCAACAATGAGTTGATGGCGTTCCCCAGTAAACATGGTTATCGCACAACAAGCAACTTAATAAGAGATAAAGTGCATAAGTACATATTCAATACCACAATAGTTTTTAAGCTATTTGTCCCATGAGCTATATATTGCAAAAGTGAATGATGGAATTTTAAAGGTAGCACTCAAGCAATTTACTTTGGAATGGCGGGAAAATACCATGTAGTATAGGTAGGTATGGTGGACACAAATGGCATAGTGGTTGGCTCAAGTATTTTGGATGCATGAGAAGTATTCCCTCTCGATACAAGGTTTAGGCTAGCAAGGCTTATTTGAAACAAACACAAGGATGAACCGGTGCAGCAAAACTCACATAAAAGACATATTGAAAACATTATAAGACTCTACACCGTCTTCCTTGTTGTTCAAACTCAATACTAGAAATTATCTAGACCTTAGAGAAACCAAATATGCAAACCAAATTTTAGCATGCTCTATGTATTTCTTCATTAATGGGTGCAAAGCATATGATGCAAGAGCTTAAACATGAGCACAGCAATTGCCAAGTATCACATTACCCAAGACATTTATAGCAATTACTACATGTATCATTTTCCAATTCCAACCATATAACAATTTAACGAAGAGGAAACTTCGCCATGAATATTATGAGCTAAGAACACATGTGTTCATATGAACCAGCGGAGCGTGTCTCTCTCCCACACAAGCATGATGTAATCCAATTTATTCAAACAAAAACAAAAACAAAAGCACACGGACGCTCCAAGTAAAGCACATAAGATGTGATGGAATAAAAATATAGTTTCAGGGAGGAACCTGATAATGTTGTCGATGAAGAAGGGGATGCCTTGGGCATCCCCAAGCTTAGACGCTTGAGTCTTCTTGATATATGCAGGGATGAACCACCGGGGCATCCCCAAGCTTAGACTTTTCACTCTTCTTGATCGTAGTATATCATCCTCCTCTCTTGACCCTTGAAAACTTCCTCCACACCAAACTCGAAACAACTCATTAGAGGGTTAGTGGACAATAAAAATTAACATGTTCAGAGGTGACACAATCATTCTTAACACTTCTGGACATTGCATAAAGCTACTGGACATTAATGGATCAAAGAAATTCATCCAACATAGCAAAAGAGGCAATGCGAAATAAAAGGCAGAATCTGTCAAAACAGAACAGTCCGTAAAGATGGATTTTATTAGGCCACCAGACTTGCTCAAACGAAAATGCTCAAATTGAATGAAAGTTGCGTACATATCTGAGGATCACTCACGTAAATTTGCATAATTTTCTGAGTTACCTACAGAGAATTAGACCCAGATTCGTGACATCAAAGAAATCTGTTTCTGCGCAGTAATCCAAATCTAGTACTTACTTTACTATCAAAGACTTTACTTGGCACAACAAAACACAAAACTAAGATAAGGAGAGGTTGCTACAGTAGTAAACAACTTCCAAGACACAAATATAAAACAAAGTACTGTAGCAAAATAACACATGGGTTATCTTCCAAGAAGTTCTTTCTTTTTAGTCATTAAGATGGGCTCAAGCAGTTTTAATGATGCACTCGCAAGAAATAGTATTTGAAGCAAAAGAGAGCATCAAGAGGCAAATTCAAAACACATTTAAGTCTAACATGCTTCCTATGCATAGGAATCTTGTAAATAAACAAGTTCATGAAGAGCAAAGTAACAAGCATAGGAAGATAAAACAAGTGTAGCTTCAAAAAATTTAGCACATAGAGAGGCATTTTAGTAACATGAAAATTTCTACAACCATATTTTCCTCTCTCATTATAACTTTCAGTAGCAACATGAGCAAACTCAACAATATAACTATCACATAAAGCATTCTTATCATGAGTCTCATGCATAAAATTATTACTCTCCACATAAGCATAATCAATTTTATTAGTTGTAGTGGTTGCAAATTCAACAAAGTAGCTATCATTATTATTCTCATCAAGTGTAGGAGGCATAGTATAATCACAACAAAATTTACTCTCCATAGTAGGTGGCATCAAAAGACCACTATTATAATCATCACAAATAGGAGGCAAAGTATCATCAAAGAAAATTTTCTCCTCAATGCTTGGGGGACTAAAAATATCATGAAAATCAGCTTCCCCAAGCTTATAACTTTCTATATCATTATCAACAATGGTGTTCAAAGCGTTCATACTAATATTACTACCAGCATGCAAATAAGATTTCATAGGTTTTTTAATTTTCGCATCAAACAATCCATGTTTTAAATCAGGAAATAGAATAAGAAGCTCACTCTTGTACATTATGCCAAACTAGTGTAAACAAGAAACAACAAGATGCAATTGCAGGATCTAAAGGAAATAGCTTTGAGCACACACACAACGGCGCCGGAAAAATACTTTACCCGGGACCGTAGTATGAGTGCCTTTTTACCTTTCCTCCCGGCAACGGCGCCTGGAAAAGTGCTTGATGTCTACGAGAGCTTCTATTCTTGTAGACGAGTGTTGGGCCTCCAAGAGCGAGAGGTTTGTAGAACAGCGAAGCAAGTTTCCCTTAAGTGGATACCCAAGGTTTATCGAACTCGGGGAGGAAGAGGTCAAAGATATCCCTCTCATGCAACCCCGCAACCACAAAGCAAGAAGTCTCTTGTGTCCCCAACACACCTAATAGGTGCACTAGTTCGGCGAAGAGATAGTGAAATACGGGTGGTATGAATAAGCAGTAGCAACGGCAACGACACCGAGAAAAGTGCTTTGCCCGAACGATGAAACAAGCGGTAGTATTGCAGCAGTAGTAACACAGTAAAAACAAGTAAACAAGCAGCGATAGCGATATTTAGGAACAAGGCCTAGGGAATAGACTTTCACTAGTGGACACTCTCAACATTGATCACATAACAGAATAGATAAATGCATACTCTACACTTTTGTTGGATGATGAACACATTGCGTAGGATTACACGAACCCTCAATGCCGGAGTTAACAAGCTCCACAATAATGCTCATGTTTTAGTAACCTTTAGTGTAAGATAGATCAACGAGACTAAACCAAGTACTAGCATAGCATGCACACCTGTCACCTTCATGCATATGTAGGAGGAATAGATCACATCAATATTATCATAGCAATAGTTAACTTCGCAATCTACAAGAGATCATGATCATAGCATAAACCAAGTACTAACACAGTGCACACACTGTCACCTTTGCACACGTGCAGGAGGAATAAAACTACTTTAATAACACATCACTAGAGTAACACATAGATAAATTGTGATACAAACACATTGCAATCATAAAGAGATATAAATAAGCACCTCACTATGCTCTTCAACAGGTGAATAAGTATTCCGTGAAATATGGCCTAAGAGACCCACACGGTGCACACACTCGTCACCTTTACACACGTGGGACGAGGAGTCTCCGGAGATCACATAAGTAAAACTCACTTGACTAGCATAATGACATCTAGATTACAAGCATCATCATATGAATCTCAATCATGTAAGGCAGCTCATGAGATTATTGTATTGAAGCACATAGGAGAGAGATGAACCACATAGCTACCGGTACAGCCCCGAGCCTCGATGGAGAACTACTCCCTCCTCATGGGAGCAGCAGCGGTGATGAAGATGGCGGTGGAGATGGCAGCGGTGTCGATGGAGAAGCCTTCCGGGGCACTTCCCCGCTCCGGCAGGGTGCCGGAACGGAGACTCCTGTCCCCCGGATCTTGGATTCGCGATGGCGGCGGCTCTGGAAGGTTTCTGTGGTTTTCGTCGAACGCCCCGAGGTTTTTAGGTCAGGGGCTTTATATAGGCGGAGAGGCGGCGCAGGAGGGCTGACAGGGGGCCCAAACCCTAGGGCGGCGCGGCCCCCCTCTGGCCGCGCCAGCCTATGGTTTGGTGGGCCTGTGGCCCCCCTCTGACCTCTCTGGTGTGTTCTGGATGCTTCCGGGGATTCTAAGATCTTTGGCGTTGATTTCGTCCGATTCCGAGAATATTTCGTTACTAGGATTTCGAAACCAAAAACAGCAGAAAATAGGAACCGGCACTTCGGCATCTTGTTAATAGGTTAGTTCCAGAAAATGCACGAATATGACATAAAGTGTGCATAAAACATGTAGATAACATCAATAATGTGGCATGGAACATAAGAAATTATCGATACGTCGGAGACGTATCAACGCGCCGTCAGACGATCCACTGTTTTGACACCTCGTTCTGACGAGAACCCTGTATTTCAGGGGTGTACACCACATGAACAAGTGCATTCACACATGCAAATTGCAAAACTCATGGCTTGAAGTGTGTTAAATGACATGGTGCACCACTGCCGACAATATGGGGTCATCCCAGGGTTGGTCAAAAAAGTGCCGAAACGAGGCTCCAAAGGTAGGGTAAATGGCCTCATTTCTAAGCATGTTTTTTTTCGACCTTGTCTAAACGACCCAAATAAATTTCCTAGACATCTACTTGATATGTATACACTGTTTTTGAAGATTTTATTTTTTTTAGATTTTCTCTGAAATTTTTAGGAATATTTGAATATACAGACAATCCGATTGGCTGGACTCCTTTTTTTTTCCCGAACACGGGTGGGGGTTCCGAGCGGGCACGCTAGATGGACTGTTGGGCCGTGTTGCGGTCCGGCCTTGTGCCCGTTGTGCAATGCGCCGGCCTAGGCCTCGCATGCGCGGGAAGCGACGACGACGGCATGCATGCGCCCCGCGGCGGTGACTCAGCTATGCATGCATCGCCACGACGTCGCCATGAATGAGCCAGCAAGCCCCGTTTCGGTGCGGTCGATTCAGCTGATAGCGGACGCGCCGCCCGTTTCGGTGTAAAACGACAACGACACGGGACACCCCCTCGATTAATGTGCGAAACGGCAACGGCTACATGCATGCGTCACTCGCGTCGTTTCATCGCCAAACAACAATCTTCGTCTCCCACACCACATTTTTCTAGCCTATTTATACGTCTACATTCCTCTCCCACACACCACCCAGCTCCACTCCAGACACGACGCCCTTCATCCTTTCCTAGAACGCCAAAGCACCACCGGAAGATGCGATACGTCGGACCGACCTTCGTTCGGCCGCCTACGCGTGCCGGAGCTGCGCTACCCGCCGGGCGTCCTCGTCGAGCGCACGCTCCGTGTGTGGGCGCAATCCGAGTGGAGGAGCCCCGTCGAGCTCGCCGACGCATTCTTCACCGCCGGCTTCGCCCACCTCCCACCGGGATCGCCGCCGATGTTCCACCTCGACGAGGTTCGTGACGGCGTTATCCTCAAGTTTCTCACGGTCACCCTCACCAACCCGTGGGACGCGTACGAGCTCCTCGGCCAAGTGTTCTGGTGCGGCTGCGAGTCAATCTTCTTCACGACGTACACCATCTTCACCAACTGCGAGTGCATCTTCCCCACCGAAAATCAGATGCACTGCCTCCCCTACGAGGAGTGAGGTGTTGATGACGTACGGTGGTCGAGTAGCGCGGCCAGGGTGGAAGAAAGTTGAGGAGTAATTTCGTGAAGCTTGTCATGCACGTTTCTCTACTTTTTAGTTTTATCGTGTTTATTTAAAATGCCGTGTTTTTATATATTGTACCGTGTCGTGTCCCTGGACTTATCTATGTAACGACGGTGGTACTTGTTTACATCCTTATTTATGTAAGTGACATATTTATGTAATCTAAGTGAGTCTCTATGTGTGTTCAAACCTGTTCGTCCTCAAATGACTACTATTTCTTGTACCAAATTGTTTACAAAACCCAACAAAAAAACAAAAAATTCTAATCCACTAAGACTAGAATTTTAGCTATTTTCAATTTTTTAAGTTGTTATTCATATATATTACAAATTTAGTGTTAAGATTCATATTGAATTATCTATTTCATATTCAATTAGTGAATTAGTGAATTGTATATAATAGACTACACAAAGATCTGTGTGTTGAAAAATGTACAAACATGCATTTAATAACCTAACGGAAGTGATAAAATAACTATAGATACCTTTATTACTTGAGATGTCAATATGTATCTATCTGTCCCACTGGTTACCAGACTACCCCTGCGAGACGACTTCCCACGAGGTGTGCGGTTCGAGTCGCGGCAACACCCATTTTTTGCTTCATTTTTTTTGATATTTAATATGTACCACCTCAACTAGCCTAATGGGCCTAATTTGGTTGGAGATGGCCCATTAGTCAAATCTAGATTGGGCTATCCGCTGCGATTATTGTTGCTTGTTAAATGAGATAGTTGTTCCTGTTTTATATGTAGCCTAATGGGCCTAATTGGATGGAGTTGGCCCATTAGTCAAGTCTAGATTGGGCTGTCTGTCTGCTGTGAGTGTTGTAGCTGTGAAATGAGCTATTTGTTGTTGTTGATCGAGAGATTTGTTCGTCGTCAAGTATCACATAAGATAACAACTCCACCCTACGCCAACACGCCGTCTTTATTTTAGATTACCAGAGGTTTTCCCCCATTTCCACTGGAAAATACCGTATCAATTATGTACAAATCGTCCGCAACACAACCGAGCAAACCGACACATGATTTCCTATAATCAAACGCTTACTTTGGCAAAATCTTTGTCACTTGGTGAATTGAAGCATGGCAGTTGTGCTAGTGTGTCCTACCTATCTGTTTGACCCCATGTAATGGATTTAGATGGCGGTTGTTTTCGAGTGTGTGATCATCGCTCTAAACCTGTTCCAGGCTATCCCGGTACATCGGAGTTGGTTGGGATGGCAGCCAATCTACCCGAGTAAACCCTGTTTTCCTTTTATTTTGTTGGTGTCTAGTTTTAATCCTGTAATACACTTGGCTTCTTTTTCAATGAAATTGGGGCTGGGGGGCAACCCGTGTTGATCTAAAAAAAAATTCTTTGTCACTACATCATGCTAACGAGCTAGATCAACAACGACAAATAGAACATGCTTACCCGGCATCCAAGCACACAACACGGCCAAGCATGCACAACACATCGAGCATATGTAGTAAGCACATCATACGGATGCTTAAACACTAAGCATACTTAATTAGAAACATAGTTCACACATACTTAAATAGAAACATAGTTCACAACAGACATTAACCAAGTTTTAACACCACAAGCACGACGAGTTTAACATAAACACACAACTAAAGAAAGAGGCATCGGGTAGGCGAGCAGGTCGGCAGGCAGGTAGGCAGGCAGGTCGGCACCATCCTCCGCATGCTCCTACTGCCGGGGGGCGTACTTCTTGAGGAACAGGCCGTAGGCGGCATGCTTGGCCCTGAGGTGTGCGGGTGTCTGCCCGCTGCCAACACCAGTGTAGGTGGCATGCTGGTACATGCCGAGGAAGTCCGTCGGCATTTCCTTGCGGGCTGCACCGGGGGCACTTGAACCTACCAGGCCAAGAAGGTAGCGAATCTCCCTGGACCTAAGCCTGCGGAGAACATGCACCGCTCTTCCGGTCCCTATCCTCCCGGTCGGAACCGACTTCATCCGAAGGATCCTCCCGTTAGATGAAGTAAATTAGGTTAATTAGTCTGCTATTGCATATAAACAATGTAATGACTATAAATAGAAAATGAATGAAAACAATGCAAAGTAATTATTTGTATAAATGCACATTAGTTAGTAACTATACATACCATATCTAATTTAAACAAAAACTAGTGTTTGGAATGGAACAAGTGGCAATACCATCACGGAAGAAAAACACTATATATGTCTAGATGCTTCGGAGAAAGGTATACTTGATACTCGGAAAGGATCCGAGAGGATCCAATCCATCAATATGCATGCTCAAATCACACCAATGAGCGAGATGCTCAAAGGTATTAGTCATCACTTCGTATAGACCAAGTGATGGTAGCAATATTTGAGGCAAACAAAAACTTGGAGTGCCCGATAGATGAAGATATGCAAAATAGTATGAAATACAAGCATATCCAAGTATAAACCAGATACACACAAAGCTTTGACAGCCACATACACCACCTAGAACCACCTAGCTATTAAACCATCAGAAACCCTTATTTTCTTCATAAAACAATCATAGTGGCATTCATATGTATGATACCCTACTGTGAGGATCTCTATTAATAAAAACCAACGAGTTTATCCATCAAGGTGAGCAACCAGTAGCGGTACCAAGAGCTACCGAGGTCACATCAAACCTAGTAAGCCACGACCATAGCATCAATCATCATAATATGGACAGATTTAGATTGTGATGAATATTAATCCAACAATAGTTGGCATCCATCCATTCTTCTCAAACAAATTGAATCATTACCAATACACAGTTCATCAATAAAGAATTCCAGTGAATATCCTTACACAGCAAGCAACCATAGTTCAATTATTAACAATAACAACACCAAATGATCAAGTTTACGGTAGCATGACTTGCACATGACACTCTAGTGAAGGCAAAGCTCCAGTCAAGAAATCAAGGCTTCCATGCGATGATTAACAGGCAACATCTCGCTAGGAACCAGTCATAATAGCAAGCTAATCAAACTAGATAGCCTTATTTATGAGCGAGATAGGGATTACAGGGAACCCAACCAAGCAAGAACCTCGGATGAACACTTGAGCAAGCTCAAATTCATCTCCGGAACTACTAGAAATATCAAAATGGCTTGGTAGTACAACAAATTCACAGCATATAGATTAGCCAAATCCACGGATTTCGTACAAGCTTGCGAGCGAGCAAGGCATTCATGCATGTCGTCGGGGTCGGTGGAGAAATTTACCTCGGACGGGTCGGTGGAGTCGGATTCGTCGAAGGTGGGCACGTCGTCGGGGCCGTTGATCTTTTCCCCGCCGCCTTCCTCTCCCGCCTCTCGCGGTTCTTCCGATTCTTCTTCTTGCGCCGCCGCTTCGCGCCTCCGTCTCGTGCGCACGCTTCTTGCTCGCCGGTGCGGCCACCGTCCTTCCGGCCCCAAGCGGAGCTCGGATCCGGGGCAGCTCCGCCCGCCGATGAAGCGGCCAGCCGGGTTTCCTCAACCGCCGCCTCCTTGCCCTTCCCTCCTTCCCCTTCCCCTCTCCATGGACGAGCGCGAACGAGCACGAGAGCGAGCTCGCTGTTCTTGACCTAGGGTTTTTGCCCGATTTGGGGATTGCTTTTGCTTTGGATAGATGTGGTGAAGAGGACGGGGAGAAAGACATTTATATGTCGGCGGTTCCGTCGTGGCCGCGCGTGGACACGTAGGCGTATAATACATAGAGGTATGGGTCATACGGGCTTGTACGTGGGCTGATACGAACCCAGCCAAACCCGAAGTCCACAGGAAATGACGATCATGCCCCCAGACCCGAATCGGTATGACCGAATCCTAACCGTCCACGTGTTTTCGCGGTTTGGCGAGTTTGTGGTGGGTGCGTACGGAAGCAAAAACGAAAAACAAATACGAATGCTTTACTTCAACTTCTTATACCATGCATGCCTGAAATATTTTCCGTCGTGCATCACATGTGCGCTATTTCCTAGAGCAAATGATAATAGTCCCTCCAATCCATAATAAGTATCAAGGTTTTAGTTAAACTAAAACTCCGACACTTACTATAGATTGAAGGGAGTTGTATTTTTACTGAGCTGTCACTCTCTCTTGCAGTCTTTGTCCATCGTAGACGCGGACACTCAAGCTGATCCTCTTCTTCAGCTGCCCGAATGTGCGAGGAGAAAGAGATATTGATAAGCTCCAGGGATTTTTGTCAGGTCGGAGATTTTGTATCGTTGCATCTGGTTCTACGCGTACATGCATAGTGGTTTACTTGCCATCGATATTGGAACCATGCATGGACCAGTCCGTGGTCTGAATGGTTCAAGCGACTAAGCAGCCTGAATCATTAGCCCGTTTGGTACGCCCGTTGTCCTTCAGTTCGATTTAATTGAATAGATAGAACCGTGATCCATGTGTTGCATCTTACTTTTGTCAGATAGAAATCTCATCTCAGGGAGTACCCGCGGACAAGGCTTGCCTGGCGTGATGCTAACATATTATCCTGCTGGAATAAGGCAGGATCAATGGCCGTTCTTCTTCATTTCAGCTATTAGTATTAGCGTGGTGGTTTAAGAGTAAGCTGATATTATTCAGGTAGTTAGAGGAGCAGCTGGCGTGGTTGAGCTGCATGTTTCCGGAAGCTATACGTACACTATACTAGTTCGAGATGACCGCGGCGTGGATGGCCGGTGGCCAGTTTTTACAGCCGGAGTGTTGCAGGGTGGGAAAATACATTTCTTTTAAAATGAAAAGGGTGGGAGAATACATACACGGGAGAACTTACGACTCCATACTTCTGCCGCCAAGGACGGTGACACGACTACATGTTACGTAGTAGTAGTACTTTAGTAGGTATTCATAAATGGTTGTCAGAATCATGATTCTACTATACAATTTTACGACTTTATGACTTAAATTAAGTGGAACGATTTAAGGATTCTGCTAAGTAGAATCTAAGATTTTACGATTCTAAAATTTAAAATCCTACGGTTTAAGATTCTACCATAGAGGTCCTGATCCGATTCAGAATCGAACAACATTCATACCAGACCATAGTATTATAATTGTATGTCAAATATATCGTGCAAGTCATGTACTTGTCATAGTAAAATTTAATACAGCAATATTGATTGCTATATACACGACATGTGTTTCTCTCCTCCCGTGTGAAGTATAGAAAATGGCTTCAGCTCAGCCTACTAGGAAATCTTCTTTTATTGTACTGCATCCACGGTTTCAGTCTATAGTGATTTTAGGCATGGATGGCACTGGGAATTGGTATGTGAGCGTGTCCGTTCTACGAGTGGTTTGTACAACTCAAATGGTGTATGCTTCAGTAGCATAAATCTGCGCCAAATATCCCAAAGGAGGAGCACCAAAAATAAACTGTAGATGATGCATAGGGGCATACTCTCCAACCCTAAAGACATGTTCTTGCCGGCTTGCCGTCTCATCCACTCTGGCAATTCATGTTGCGTCGTCGCTCGATGAGCCAAGGATCATATGCCCATTTGGTACTCCTATTCTCGGGCGATTCAAACGCATGCCATGTATCTCCATATAGGGTCGGGCTCCTGATTTTTTCCTAGTTCATCTCCAGGAGAACAGCGAAATGTAACTCCTATATTTTACTCTCTTAAAAAATAAAAATGAATTATGCATGTTGGTTCCATGTCACCACGTGAAACAAAGAGCATTATGTGGTGCCTTGGACAAGCATACTGTTCGTATAAATAGTAAGATCCAAGCACAAGGGGAGAACATTTTAAGTTGCTTTCAATAATCGAAATGCTATCACAATTGTTTCAGCATTTCAGGCTTGAGTACCTCAACAACAGCAATATACTAAACGTTTTATATATGGCCCAGCACAGAATCATACTAAGATTTAGTTCATCAGATCTCACCAAGACACCAACTATAAGACCTCAACCACTGAAAGGAAGTCAATGGGCCACCACAAAATAATTTTTTTTGACACTGCTTGATCAAGATAGCTCAAAGAGCTCCTGTTAAGGATGTCGTTCGGGCAACCGAGAGAAGAACTTGGGCAGCAAGGTTTCGTTTGTCACCACACCGTGTTTGCTGGAATGGACATCGTTAACCATACTTTCCAGATCACCGACATCGTTCGTAGACATGGCGATGTACTCATTCAGGTTATTGGTGTTTCCGTCTGAAACAGGTAGAAACAAAGATAAGTAAACTTGTTACAAATACAACACACTAGTTATACCCAAGTTAAAATTAACCATGGACGATAATGTTCAAAAAGTTTCCACTACTGCTTCCCATTGTATCTCCAGATGTGTAAACGTTTCTATGCATGACTGATCTTTCCAACAACTACTTGATGACTAGGAGAATAAGAGACTGCAATGAATTGTCATAAGGTGGTTCAGGCATATATACCTTCAGCAACAATTGGTTCATATTTCGGGGGCAAGGCAATCCAGTTCCCCGTGGGGTCCTTCATGTGGCTTCTATCTGATGCAAATGATCGAAGAAATACTGGACCATGGATTACACGGAAAAGTCTGTAAACAGTAGATGGGAGATAGTTAGTACTGATTTCAACCCCCAAAAACAAACTATCATTCATGCCCTCCAATACTTTGACACAGACATGTGCAGCTATTTGGATATACACAGAGATGCAGCGGAGCAGGTTTGATCTAACCTAGAGCGGGAACATAAATAGCAACATCTTCATTATCTTGTCAGTGTAACCAGCAAAGGCTATTCTGTCCTCCATCAGTCAATAAAATACAATAATTTGCACAAAAAAAGAGTAACTTTGAATTAATTTGCTAGCCCATTCCACCTATTATGCGGAGGCTGACACAGTTTACAAGTAATCTTGCATGGGCACCATCACAATTTGCTCTCACCAATGTTCCAATTTGATCCATCTA
>NC_061511.1:189540281-189588520 GCF_022539505.1 Lolium rigidum | reverse complement strand
AAAGTTTGAAACATTTGAATAGGATTCAAATAAATTTCAGCATGAAGTGGAAATCATCGTAATAGAAATCAAATATCTATGATTGGATCATGGTGGAAATATTTGAATTACGAGTTTTAGCGAACATCTAAGAGAGTTATGAAATTGTTCTACAACTTACGTTTCTTGGAGTATCATAGTGATGATGAAGTATCCAAGAGATATATCCAAACTTTGTTGGATCAATGATGAGATAAAATATTGATGCCATTATATTTTTGTGGATTATGCTTTAGTGACTACCGCTTTTACACTGAATAGAGCATCATCATGATCCGTTGAAATGACACCATACAAGTTATGGCATGGGTATAAACCCTAATAGTCAAACCAAAATCGGATGAATGTCTTTGTTGGTTATCCCAGAGATTTAATTGGGAATTCTTCCCACAAGACAAAGACAAAAGTGTTTGTCAATGTTTCTTATTTCCGAGAAATTGTTTCGAGTGAAGTATTTGAGTGGGAGGACAATATAATTTGATAAGGTTTATGAACCTGAGCATAATGATCGAGTAGCGCAGCATCGGAATTGGTTTCGGAAGCGGCCACGACGATCATGGCTCTCATGACTACAAAGTGTTTTAGCCATGGAGATCGAAGTACATATTGAACCTTGTAGGTATGGTTTACTTTGTGATCAAATAAATGATTTGTGGACAAAGGATTGATTTTGAACAATGATAAACCAACTACAAAACAAAGAAGTTATGATGGGCCATGACTCCATTAAAATGGCCATGCGCCATGAAATCCAAGATAGATGAATACTTTATGAAAGTAAATGGATCTATGAAATTGATAGACTTGGATGAAATATCCTTGAAGAAAGCTTGACTTATCGAAAAAATTGTTTACGACAAAGTTCAAAGAGTTGAATACGATAAGATTAGATCTTCCGTAGCAATGCTTATAGTCTATGTGGATTATTCTAGTAATCACTACATATTTCTTTTATGAGATATGCTAGTAGGATGGCAAAATACACTACTTAACAGAAGTATGTATACAAGATACAACCAAGAGTTTTGTTGGTCCGTGGAATACTAGATAGGTATACAAGCTTCAATTGGATGAAGTAAGTATCACGGAGTTGGAATCTTCACCGAGATGAAATAGTCAAAGAGTTTTTGATTTCATCGGAGACGATGAAGAAGCTTGCATTTGCAAGAAATTAAGTGGGAGCGCTAAGACACATTTATAATACTTTATGTAGGTGACATATAGTTGGTTATAAATGATGTAATTATATACTTGATTAAAAAGGTTTCATTGAGAATTAACTTCAATGAAAGGATATGGATTGAAACAAATTTAGTGTCAAAATCTATGAAGATAGATTGAAACACATAAATAAGTTTAAGTCAAAGTACATATGATGGATATTGAAGTAGTTCAATATAGAAATATTAAGAAAATGTTCTTGTCATGTGAAGGTTTAACAAGACTTGAGTGTATCTGACACTCAATGAGTAAAAACACATGAGTGATTATAGATCACGAATAATATGTACACAATCGGATATCATGTGCTATAAAGTGTTATGAGCATATACCGGAATGATTCATATGATGATCATTGGACGACAGTAAGAATATCCTTGAGTACTTTAGAAGAACTAAGGATATATATATATATTTTTTGTATGAAGAAATGACAAACAAATCGCTGTAAGGTGTTACACCGATATTGGTTTTGTCACATATAAAATATAATTTCAATCTCAAATTAGACTAAGTGTTGTTTAAAAGGTAGCACAATGAGCTAGAAGTTGCCTATGCTAGATTTAGAAGAGTTCTAAATATTGTGACGGATTCTACAAAAGAAGGCAGAGTATGTCATTATTTTGACAATGACAAAGGATGTTAAGTCAAGAGGTTCTTTGAGAACTTGGTGTAGTTCAGACGAGTCAGAACTTTGAAGCTATATTGTGTGTGACAATATTAGTGACATATTTCGGACAAGCGGAATTAAGGTTCCACCAGAAGATCAAACATATTTAAATGCCAACTCATTTGAAAATGAGTGATGCGTTGAGACGCAAATGAATTACAAAATACATACGTTTCTGAGCGTGTCAGATCCGATGACTAAAAACCTCTCCCGTGAGCAATACATGATAAAGCACCGGAAGGCCAAGGTGTTATATCTTTACAAATGTAAACTAGATTATTGACTCTAGTGCAAGTGGGAGACTGAAGGAGATATGCCCTAGAGGCAATAATAAAGTGGTTATTATTTATATCTTTATGTTTATGATAAGTGTTTATATATCATGCTAGAATTGTATTAACAGAAACATTAGTACATGTGTGATATGTAGACAACAAGAAGTCCCTAGTATGCCTCTTAAACTAGCTTGTTGATTAATGGATGATTAGTTTCATAATCATGAACATTGGATGTTATTAATAACAAGGTTATATCATTATATGAATGATGTAATGGACACACCCAATTAAGCGTAGCATAAGATCTCGTCATTAAGTTATTTGCTATAAGCTTTCGATTCATAGTTACCTAGTCCTTATGACCATGAGATCATGTAAATCACTTATACCGGAAAGGTACTTTGATTACACCAAACACCACTGCGTAAATGGGTGGCTATAAAGGTGGGATTAAGTATCCGGAAAGTATGAGTTGAGGCATATGGATCAATAGTGGGATTTGTCCATCCCGATGACGGATAGATATACTCGGGCCCTCTCGGTGGAATGTCGTCTAATGTCTTGCAAGCATATGAATGAGTTCATAAGAGACCACATACCACGGTACGAGTAAAGAGTACTTGTCGGAGACGAGGTTGAACAAGGTATAGAGTGATACCGAAGATCAAACCTCGGACAAGTAAAATATCGCGAGACAAAGGGAATTGGTAATGTATGTGAATGGTTCATTCGATCACTAAAGTCATCGTTGAATATGTGGGAGCCATTATGGATCTCCGGATCCCGCTATTGGTTATTGGTCGAGTGAGTACTCAACCATGTCCGCATAGTTCACGAACCGTAGGGTGACACACTTAAAGTTGGATGTTGAAATAGTAGAACTTGAATATGGAATGGAGTTCGAATATTTGTTCGGAGTCCCGGATGAGATCCCGGACATCACGAGGAGTTCCGGAATAGTCCGGAGAATAAGATTCATATATAGGATGTCATTTTATGTGTATTAAAATGATTCGGAAGGTTCTATGGAAGGTTCTAGAAGGTTCTAGAAAAGTCCGGAAGAAACCACCAAGGAAGGTGGAGTCCACATGGGACTCCACCTCCATGGCCGGCCAACCCTAGTGGGGAGGAGTCCCAAGTGGACTCCCCTTAGGGGGCCGGCCACCCCCCTATGGGAAGTGGAAATCCCACCTTTGGGTGGGAGTCCTAGTTGGGCTAGGTTTCCCACCATATGGAAGGTTTTGGGTTCGGGTCTTATTCGGAGACTTGTAGTCCAACACTTGGGGCTTCCACCTATATAATGAGGAGCCAAGGGGAGGGGGCCGACCACACCAAAGCCTCCACCTTGGCCGCCCCTTTAGTGGCCGGCCACCCCCTCTCCCCAAACCCTAGCGGCCTCTCTCCTCCACCACGTCCCGCACGCTTAGCGAAGCTCCGCCGGACTTCTCCACCGCCACCGACACCACGCCGTCGTGCTGTCGGATTCAAGAGGAGCTACTACTTCCGCTGCCCGCTGGAACGGGGAGGTGGACGTCGTCTTCATCAACAACCGAACGTGTGACCGAGTACGGAGGTGCTGCCCGTTCGTGGCGCCGGAACCGATCGTGATCAAGATCTTCTACACGCTTTTGCAAGCGGCAAGTGATCGTCTACCGCAGCAATAAGAGCCTACTCTTATAGGCTTTGGAATCTCTTCAAGGGTTAGTCTTGATCATCCCCTCGTTGCTACCGTCTTCTAGATTGCATCTTGGCTTGGATTGCGTGTTCGCGGTAGGAAAATTTTTGTTTTCTATGCAACGTTATCCTACAGTTTCAAGTTGAGTTATATGAGGAAGTTGTTTACTAGAATGTCTTGTGTGAATGAACATGATGCTTCTTGTCCGTATTTGATTTATCGACTCTTCACTCCATAAACATGTGGTCCTGTTTACCGAGTTCAGTTTCGCTTGGGGACAAGCGAAGTCTAAGCTTGGGGGGAGTTGATACGTCCAATTTGCATCACTATTTAATATCATAATTTGCTGTTATTCATTGATATATTTCATATTTGGAGATAATACTTATGTCATTTCATCTATTTTGCATGTTTCATGATTATTGGAGGATCGCGCACCGGAGCCAGGATTCTGCTGGAAAAAGCATCGTCAGAACGCAATATTTCGGAAGATCAACAATTGACAGGAATTACACGGAAACTCCTATTTTTCCAGATGACGAAGGGAGCCAGAAGGGGGAGCCGAGGAGGGCCGCCATGGGCCCCCCTCACAGGCCGGCGAGGGCCTTGCCCTGGCCGCACCGCCCTGTGAGGAGGGGGCCCACAGCCCCCTCTCGCCTCCTTTTCTTCGCGTATGCCTTCGTCCCGAAAACCTAAGCTCCAGGGGTACGTCGCGAAGAGCCACAGCCGCCTCGCGGGGCGGGAGAACACCGAGAGAAAAAGAGCTCTCCGGCAGGCTGAGATCCGTCGGGGAAATTCCTCCCGGAGGGGGAAATCGACGCCATTGTCACCGTCATCGAGCTGGACATCATCTCCATCACCATCACCATCATCTTCATCATCATCACCACCGTCTCCACCGCTGCACCTCGTCACCGCTGTAACAATTTGGGTTTGATCTTGATTGTTTGATAGGGGAAACTCTCCCGGTGTTGATTTCTACTTGTTATTGATGCTATTGAGTGAAACCGTTGAACCAAGGTTTATGTTCAGATTGTTATTCATTATCATATCACCTCTGATCATGTTCCATATGATGTCTCGTGAGTAGTTCGTTTAGTTCTTGAGGACATGGGTGAAGTCTAAATGTTAGTAGTGAAGTATGGTTGAGTAATATTCAATGTTATGATATTTAAGTTGTGGTGTTATTCTTCTAGTGGTGTCGTGTGAACGTCGACTACACGACACTTCACCTTTATGGGCCTAGGGGAATGCATCTTGTACTCGTTTGACAATTGCGGGGTTGCCGGAGTGACGAAACCCGAGCCCCCGTTGGTATATCGATGCAGGGAGGGATAGCAGGATCTCGTAGTTTAAGGTCTGTGGTTAGATTTATCTTAATTACTTTCTTGTAGTTGCGGATGCTTGCAAGGGGTATAATCACAAGTATGTATTAGTCCTAGGAAGGGCGGTACATTAGCATAGGTTCACCCACACAACACTTATCAAAACAATGAAGATTAATTAGCCGTATGTAGCGAAAGCACTAGACTAAAATCCCGTGTGTCCTCGAGAACGTTTGGTCATTATAAGTAAACAAACCGGCTTGTCCTTTGTGCTAAAAAGGATTGGGCCACTCGCTGCAATTGTTACTCTCGCACTTTACTTACTCGTACTTTATTCATCTGTTACATCAAAACCCCCGAATACTTGTCTGTGAGCATTTACAGTGAATCCTTCATCGAAACTGCTTGTCAACACCTTCTGCTCCTCGTTGGGATCGACATTCTTACTTATCGAAGATACTACGATACACCCCCTATACTTGTGGGTCATCAGTACCACTCACGACAGTGGCGCGTGTAACAGCATGGTAGAGCGGGAGGCACTCCGCCACGATTTTGTCGAGGAAGGAGGGTGATGTAGTCGTGTCGCCGAGGTCACGCCCTGAATGATGCCAGAACCAATCTTTCCAAGGAAGAGTGTTAGTTTGGTGGAGTTTATGGACAAAGTTTAGGAGGAGGCACCTGTTCTGTCGGTGGAGATCCTTAACGCCGAAGCCACCCTCCTGCTTAGACAACATAACTTTATGCCAAGCAATAAGGTAGCGAGCACCCGAGCACGAGTCTTTCCCCGTCCAAAAGAAAGCGCGGCGCCTCTTGTCTATACTCTCGAGCACACCCTGTGGAAGCAAATACGTGCACATATAGTATGAAGCAAGGTTATTAAGCACAACATTACATAACACCAGGAGCCCACCCGAGGAGAGGAGAAGGGCTTGCCATCCGGAAAGACGACTGTCAAAGGAGAGAATGAGAGGGGCATAGGCAGCGATGGCGAGTTTGGTGGGGGAGAGCGGAAGCCCTAAGTAAGGCTGGGGAAAGGAGGAGATGGGGCATCTGAGGGAGGCCGCCATGAGACATTCATCGGGGTGGGAGACAAACATGGGGATAAAGCAGGACTTATGGAAATTAATAGGAAGCCCAATCGCAGCAGCAAAGTCATCGAGGATAGCCTTGAGGCGAGGGGCAGCAGTGGCATCTGCTTTACAGATAATAAGGGTGTCAAACGCGTACTGAAGGACAGGGCAGGGGAGAGAGGGTGACAGAGCCGGTCGTCGGCTCAGGCGTTGCGAATGAGGCGTTGGAGAACATCAGCAGCGATGATGAACATGTAGGGGGAGAGGGGGTCTCCCTGCCTTAGACCGTTGTGACATCTAATCTAGTCACCAGGCACCCCATTGAGAAGCACAACCGTGTGCCCGGTGGCGAGGATACAAGCCATCCACTCACACCACCGTTCAACGAAGCCACGGGCTTTAAGGATGGTGAGAAGGCTATCCCAATTTACCGAATCGAACGCTTTCTTGAAGTCAATCTTGAACACAAGAGTGGGGGCTTTCCTGTTTTGACAGCACCAGAGAATGTCGGCGGCGTACACAATATTCTTTGAGATTCTACGCCCCGAGAGGAATCCAGTCTGGTCCGCGTCCACAAGCGAGTGGATGGCAGCCTGGAGCCTAGTAGTAAGGACTTTAGTAATGGCTTTCATAATACAGTTTTGGAGGGAGATGGGCCGGAAAAGAGCGGCGGTGTTTGCTACGTCCATTTTGAGGAGGAGGACCGAGAAGGCTCGGTTGATGCGGGTTAGGTCTATGGAGCCGTCGTAGAAGGATTGGAACACCGCAAAGATGTCCGGGGACAAGGTGTCCCAGAAAGTGTGGAAGAAAGAGGGGCCGAACCCATCCGAGTCGGGACTGGACAACTTGCCCATGTCAACGAAAGCCTGACGGATTTCATTGCGAGTAAAGGGGGCGGAGAGGTTTTGAGGAAGACCGGGGTTGTTGGGGTAGAGAGATTGTAGGCTGAAACGCCATGTAGTAGGCACGGCCGTACCCAGCAATCTAGTGTAGAAGCCTTTGAGAATGGACGCTTTTTTCGCGTGGGAAGTGATTGAGATCCCGTCTACGTCAAAGGCAGAGATGGAATTACGGCGCAGCCGGCAAGTGGCTGATGCGTGGAAAAACTTAGTGTTTTCATCCCCTTCAAGGGCAAAACGCACCTTGGCCCGAAGCCGACAATACATCGCCTTTTCCTTGACCGCGAGGTGCAGGGCATCCACAGTGAGGGTACGGAGGCGGTTTCCATGGCGAGAGAGGGGGCGATCTTCCTCAAGCAAGTCCAGGACATTGATGAGGATGCGGCAGTCGCTTTCGCGGAGAAGCGTAGGAGAGGAGCGTTTGGCCCAAGCTTTGTAGCGGAACCGACACTGACGGAAGCGCGCAACAATCTGTGAGGTGGGGTCTAACCTGGAAGTCCCAGCCCAGGTGGAGCCGATAAGGTCTTTAAAGCGCTCATTTAGGCTCCAGGAAGCATCATACCGAAAGATGCCACGTTTCGGGATGATAGTGGAGATAGTGGCAATAAGCAAAATGTGATCGAAGGTGTCGCGGGAAAGCGAGGAGAGGGTGGAGGAGGGAAACATCGAATTCCAAGCATGGTTAATGAGGATACGGTCAAGCCGAATACGCGTAGGGTTCGACCGACGGTTGGACCAGGTATAGCTCCGGTCCGGAAGAGAGAGCTCAATCAGGCAAAGAGTATTAAGAGCATCTCCAGTTGCGTCCCCCAAAACGTCCCCCAAAGCGTCCCCCAAACCGCGCCGGATTGAGCGTTTTGGGGACGTGTTTCGTTCGTGCTGCGTTT
This sequence comes from Lolium rigidum, assembly GCF_022539505.1. Lineage (NCBI taxonomy): Eukaryota > Viridiplantae > Streptophyta > Magnoliopsida > Poales > Poaceae > Lolium > Lolium rigidum. Next base: position 189,580,453 of record NC_061511.1, on the reverse strand, counting down.
GGGGGACGTCTCCCCAGCCGCGTCCCCCAAACGCCGCCCCCAAACATTAAAAATACTTTTTTTGGCATTTTTATTTCAATTTCCACAAACTAATACATAATTGGGAACGTGGTTTACACAAAGACATAGTTAGGAACATGGTTTCCACAAACTAATACATAGTTTAAACCATGGTAGACACAAATATAAAATATTGCAAAAAAACTAAACCTAACTAGGCCGGTCATCGAAGATTTCGTGTGTTCGCTGCCAAGAAAGAACACTCGAGGGCACACCCAGTCACCTAAACTGGAAAATCCAGCTGGTGCCGGTGCCCTGTTGGTTCTTGCGAGGGAGAACAGACAGAAACCTCCGTGCACGTATTCGCTGCGAAGAAACAACACTCTCGTTGAAGACCCTGTCGTCCTCCTCGTCGGTGTTGTCGCTGTGGTAGTCCCGGCGACAGCGCGTCTCGTTGAAGACCTTGACGCTCATGTCCCTGTTGCCGAAGTAGGAAAACAGGAGGATGAAGCCGGCTTCGAGGCTGTGGTGGCGCGCGAACTTCTCCCAGCCGATGTTGAGGTACATCTTGCCGCGTACGTCGTCGATCACGTCGACGATCCACCACCGGTAGTAGCCGCACGAAGCCTCCCGCAGATGCATCGTGCGCGGACGGTCGTCACCGGCGACGTACTCGGCGAAGGAGTTCGGCAGCCTCTGGATGCCGCGCGGGTCGCCCTTGAGGACGATGACGAACTTGAACAGCACGCCCGGCTCCACGTCCATCTCCGACGATGAAGACGACGGCGTGGCAGGCGACGGCGAGCGTTCAGCTCTGCCGCGGCCACGACCACGACCATGGCCGCGAGGTCGGCCTCCGCCTCTACCAGACATGGCGTCAACTCTTGTTGAGATGGTGGTGGCTAGGGTTGGGTAGAGAGGCGCTAGGGTTGTGTGTGAGAGGGACGATGAGAGGCGGCCCTTTTTATAGGCCGGAGGGAGGCGGGGGAGCGGTGACGCTCATTAACACCGGCACGCAGAGCTAGGCGCGACGAGACGCGTCGCTGCGTCTCTGCGGGAACGGCACCGTCGCTGCGGGAACTGCACCGTCGCTGCGCGCCAATAACTTCCGTCGCGAGGTAGGCGACGGTTAGGTTAAAATTTATTGTGCCGCTGACGGGTCGGCCCCGCCACTTCCCGCCTCGCTTTTCGGTGTGTCCGGCGTCCCCTATGGGATGGGGACGGGCTCCGGCGCCGGACACCGTATCGAGCCGCGCCGGACAAAAATGGGCTTTGGGGGACGCGGCTGGAATCGTTTTTGGTCCGGCCCGCCCCAAATTGCTTTGGGGACGCGACTGGAGATGTGTATGACATCGTTAAAAAGGGTTGCCTCTTCGAGGGATAAATATTTACAGTTAATCTGCAGCTGGACTGTCTTGGTGTCACCATCACCGTGCTGAAAAAATCAGAATATGTCATGAATGCTAAATGACGGTGTCGATCGAATTGGCATGACACATGCACAAAAGGGTCCACAAAATGCTACAGTTGCAGAGATCTTTGCAATCGGAATGGGTCCACAAAATGCTTCACAAATCACAAAGAAGAGAATGATCAAGAAAATGAAAGAAAACTCCTAGCCCAGACTATGTTTATTTTTTTGCTAACAGCAGACCATCTGGATGCTTCTAGCAAACAATGAGCTAAAGCATCTCAATTTGGAAACTGCTACCTCAGCAAGACTGATTTAGTCAGACTGTTTACGAAGTGCCATAGTAAAATTCAACAAAGATATTTCTTAACCCAAACTGGTATTTCTTCAAATGAAACAGGCATATTACATAGACTGAAAGCACACTTCACTACGCGCCACATAGAACTAGAACTTGCTACAGATCAAATAAAACCAAATGATGTTATGCAGTTGTCGCCCAAGTACAACTGTAGAAGACATACAACACCAAGGAGAAATCGCAGGTTATCTTGGTATCACAGTGGCATATTAACAAGCCTTCTACTTACTAGCATCTCACGTTTCGCCCAATCAACATTGACTGTTCGCCTTCCTCGGCGTCTGCACGTCTTCAGCGTCGACATTAATGATCGTCATCAGTCTCTGCTCGTCTTCAACATCGGCTTTAATGCTCGCCAACGCCCCCTCGGCGTCATTTAAACCCCCGTGGCACTTCCTCGCCGCACATTTCACTCAGCGCCCTCCTCCATCTTCTCCAAAATTGCTGCCCTCCTCCATCTTCTCCAGCACCGGCGCCCTCCCCATAGACCACCACGAACAAGAAGGCGTCGCTGCCAATGGCTTCGGCCGACATTGGCTTCTCGTCGTTGAGGCGCGCGTTGTGGACGACAGGGTACCCCGTCCCGCCGGACATGCGATGTCCGTCGGGATGGGCGCTCAGCGCGGGAGACCTTCCGATCCCGCCGGTGCCGACGGGGGCGGCGCACCAGGCCGCCATCTACGACCATTACCGGGGTGAGTTGACGCCGGAGGAGCACAACGGCCCGCGCTGGTCCCTCGACAACCACCACAGCTGGGCGCTGTTCTTCTAGCGCCAGCGCGAGGATCGCCTCACCGCCTATGACGACAACGGCGATCCACCGGCGAACAACAACTACAGGGGACGGCAGCGGTTGTGGAGCATGTCCGGGAGGACCCTCGCGTGGGTCCTCACCTATATCTCTGAGGGGAACGACCCCCCGCTACAAATGCCGCAATGGCAGTTGCAGTTGGTGCCCTCGCGAGGCTAGGGCCAGTGGACAGCGTGGCGCCAGACGCCGTCGTCTTCGTCGCGCTTCTCCGCTTCCTCGACGAGGTACTCGCCATACCACACGTCGTCGCCATGTTTCTTGGCGACGGTGAATGACGAGCTGGAGGAGGTGCCCACTCGTAGGCGCCGCCATGGCGGCGGTGGTGTCGTTATCCACGAACGACGCCAGCCTTCTCCGCCGCCCTAGCTCCAGCCCGTCAAGCGGGAGCGGATGCCGCCGCCGGAGTACAAGGCGGCGGCGGCCATCGTCAAGGCGGAGGACGACCCCGAGGAGTTCCCGGGGCTATGACGCGCCCATCTGGAGTCGTTCCAGGCGATGGATGAGTTCGTCGAGGCCTGGAGCACGCCCGATCACCGCTGCGAGGAGGAGGAGCGTCACCGTCGCCTCGGCCTCGTCGTCAACCTAGACAACGACGATGCTCACGCAGGCCAATCCAGTAGGCCGTGCAGCAGGCTCGGGGACGTCGGTCAGGGCTGCAGCTACCACGCGCAGCAGAAGGAGGAGCCCATCGAAGGGGAGGACGACTGCGCGGCGGTGATGTACCGCCGCCTAGGCCTAGGGCATGGCGGCAACCGTGGTTACTAGTTTTAGGATTTTTTTTACATGTCTATGCTTTTAAATTTATGCAAATATTAGCCAAGTATGACCGTATCTATGAATATACTATTTATATGAAATGTGTTATATTTTGAAATTTTAAATTTGTTTAGTATAGGAGCCGCGACTGTAAGCCGTCCGGCCTCTATTTTCGTTTTACCGCTGATGCCTCCAAATAAGCTCTAAGAGCATCTCCAGTCGCGTCCCCCAAACCGTCCCCCAAACCGATTTGGGGCGCGCTGGACAAAAAAACGGTTCCAGTCGCGTCCCCCAAAGCTGATTTTTGTCCGATGCGGCCTGATACTGTGTTCGGCGCCCCGAGCCCATCCCCGTCCCACAGGGGACGCACCGGGCACGCCGGACACAACGAAAAGCGAGGCGAAGCGATGCGGGCCCGACGCGTCAGCGGCTCGGAAGGCTAAAACCCCGTCGCCTATCTTTGGTCAAGCGACGTTAATGGCATCCCTGTTTTCCCAGGCGACACAGGGACGCGTCTCGTCGTGCATGGCCGCGTGGCCATCCGCGTCGGCGTTTTTGCGTGCAACCACCCGCTGCCGCCGCTGTACATTAAGAGGCCTTGCGGTTCATCCCAATCTCTCACCGCTCCCAAACCTTCTCGTCGCCCCCAGACCTTCTTCAATCCGGTGCCGTTTGGGGGACGGTTTGGGGACGCGATTGAGCGTTTGGGGGACATGTTTTGTTCGTGCCGGGTTTGGGGGACGTCGCTCCCCAGTCGCGCCCCCCAAACAAAATTTTAGAAATTTAAAACTTGAGCGAGATTCGATTAAATTCATCCAAACTTGGCATATATTACATAGATTCGAACGAGATTCGACTCTATTGAAAGTAAACCTAATCTAGAAGTACTTGCGGTGGCCGGAGGCATCGTAGTACTGGTGGAAGTTGTACATATCGTCGGTGACGACTGATACGTCTCAAGCGGGTATCCATAATTTCTTATGTTCCATGCTAGTTTTATGACAATACTCACATGTTTTATACACACTTTACATCATTTATACGCATTTTCCGGCACTAACCTATTAACGAGATGCCGAAGCGCCAGTTGTTGTTTTCTGTTGTTTTTTGTTTCAGAAATCCTACAAAGGAAATATTCTCGGAATTGGACGAAATCAACGCCCAGGGTCTTATTTTTCCACGGAGCTTCCAGAAGACCGAAGAGCATACGAAGTGGGGCCACGAGGGCTCGTAACCGTAGGGCGGCACGGCCAGCATGGGGCCCGCGCCGGCCTATGGTGTGGGGCCCCTGCGCCGCCTCCACCCCCGCCCTTCCGCCTACTTAAACTCTCCGTCGCGAAAACCCTATTACCGAGAGCCACGATACAGAAATACTTCCAGAGACGCCGCCGCCGCCAATCCCATCTCGGGGGATTCAGGAGATCGCCTCCGGCACCCTGCCGGAGAGGGGAATCATCACCGGAGGGCTCTACATCACCATGCCCGCCTCCGGATTGATGTGTGAGTAGTTCATCCTTGGACTATGGGTCCATAGTAGTAGCTAGATGGTTGTCTTCTCCTCATTGTGCTATCATGTTTAGATCTTGTGAGCTGCCGATCATGATCAAGATCATCTATTTGTAATGCTACATGTTGTGTTTGTTGGGATCCGATGAATATTGAATACTATGTCAAGTTGATTATCAATCTATCATACATATGTTGTTTATGTTCTTGCATGCTCTCGTTGCTAGTAGAGGCTCTGGCCAAGTTGATACTTGTGACTCCAAGAGGGAGTATTTATGCTCGATAGTGGGTTCATGCCTCCATTGAATCTGGGACAGTGACAGAAAGTTCTAAGGTTGTGGATGTGCTGTTGCCACTAGGGATAAAACATCAATGCTTTGTTTAAGGATATTTATGTTGATTACATTACGCACCATACTTAATGCAATTGTCTCGTTGTTTGCAACTTAATACCGAAAGGGGTGCGGATGCTAACCCGAAGGTGAACTTTTTAGGCATAGATGCATGCTCGGATAGCGGTCTATGTACTTTGTCGTAATGCCCTGATTAAATCTCATAGTAATCATCATGATATGTATGCATCTCTATTTGTCAATTGCCCAACTGTAATTTGTTCACCCAACATGCTATTTATCTTATGGGAGAGACACCACTAGTGAACTGTGGACCCCGGTCCATTCTTTTACATCTGAATACAATCTACTGCAATCATTTTTCTCTAATGTTCTTCGCAAACAAACATCATCTTCCACACTATACATTTAATCCTTTGTTTACAGCAAGCCGGTGAGATTGACAACCTCACTGTTACGTTGGGGCAAAGTATTTTGATTGTGTTGTGCAGGTTCCACGTTGGCGCCGGAATCCCTGGTGTTGCGCCGCACTACACTCCGTCACCAACGACCTTCACGTGGCTCTTGACTCCTACTGGTTCGATAAACCTTGGTTTCTTACTGAGGGAAAACTTACTGATGTACGCATCACACCTTCCTCTCGGGGTTCCCAACGGACGTGTGCTTCACGCGTTATCAAGCTCTTTTTCTGGCGCCGTTGCCGGGGAGATCAAGACACGCTGCAAGGGGAGTCTCTCACTTCCAATCTCTTTACTTTGTTTTTGTCTTGCTTTACTTTATTTTATTTGCTGCTTTGTTTGTTTTCTTTATATCAAAAACACAAAAAAATTAGTTGCTTTACTTTATTTCATTTGTCTTGTTTACTTTCTCTATATCAAAAATACAAAAAAATTAGTTACTTGCATTTACTTTACTTAATTTAGTTTGCTTTACTTGTTTTTACTATTGCTAAAAATGAGTAATCCTGAAGTTGAAGTTCGTTCTTTTAAGCAACAAGGGGGAGAATGTTTTAAAGATGCTTGGTATAGAATTAGTGATGCTCATCATAGGTGCACTAAGAAACACTCCACTATTATCCTGCTTAGGAACTTTTATGTTGGTATCTCTAGCTGGAATATGTATGTTCTTGATACTCTTGCGGGAGGTAATTTCCTAGGCACTCCTGCTTTAGAAGCTAGTTGCATTATTGAGAGTCTTGTTGGAATACCACCTGTTAATGAAGTTAAAACTGAAATCTCTCTTGAAGATTTCATGAAAAATTTGGAGACCATAGAGCAAAATCTTCCAAGTATTAAGACTAAATTGGGAATATTACTTAATAACACTGATAAACTTGATAAATCTCTAGGTGGAATTAATGAGAGAATCGCTATCTTAGAAACTTGTGCTACTCATGATAATCAAACCCATAGGATTAGTGAACTTGAAGAAGTTATGGGAACCTTGGGTTCAACTTTTTCTTCTCTTAAGTTTAAGGAGAAAGCTTATGTGGGTAAGGAGCAAAAGTTAATGTTTGTCTCTAAGGTGCCTAAGCCAAAAAAACTATTATAGGCCTAAAATTGACAAAGCCCTTAGTACCACTATGGATGATGGAGCATCTAATATACCTATTGTGACAAATTGTGAAAATTATGATGTTAATGCTTCATCTCTTGATAATACTTGATTCACACTTTCTGCGCCTAGCAGAAAGGCGTTCAAGAAAAGCGCTTATGGGAGACAACCCATTATTTTACTTCTGCACTTTTGTTTTATATTTGAGTCTTGGAAGTTGTTACTACTGTAGCAACCTCTCCTTATCTTTATTTTATTGCATTGTTGTGCCAAGTAAAGTCTTTGATAGTAGGGTTGATACTAGATTTGGATTACCGCGCAGAAACAGATTTCTTACTGTCACGAAATTGAGCAGCCCCGTCTGTAGGTAACTCAGAAAAATCTTCCAATTTACGTGCGTGATCCTCAGATATTTACGCAACTTTCATTCAATTTGAGGCTTTTCATCTGAGCAAGTTAAGTGCCCCAGAAAAATTCGTCTTTACGGACTGTTCTGTTTTGACAGATTCTGCCTTTTATTTCGCATTGCCTGTTTTGCTATGTTTGATGGATTTATTTGTTCCATTAACTTTCAGTAGCTTTGTGCAATGTCCAGAAGTGTTAAGAATGATTATGTCACCTCTGAATATGTGAATTTTTGATTATGCACTAACCCTCTAATGAGTTTGTTTTGAGTTTGGTGTGGAGGAAGTTTTCAAGGGTCAAGAGAGGAGGATGATACAATATGATTAAGAAGAGTGAAAAGTCTAAGTTTGGGGATGCCCCCGTGGTTCATCCCTGCATATTTCAAGAAGACTCAAGCATCTAAGCTTGGGGATGCCCAAGGCATTCCCTTCTTCATCGACAACTTATCAGGTCACCTCTAGTGAAACTATATTTTTATTCAGTCACATCTTATGTGCTTTACTTGGAGCGTCTGTTTGCTTTTGTTTTTGTTTTCGTTTGAATAAACTCGGATCCTAGCATTCCTTGTATGGGAAAAAGACACGCTCCGCTGTTTCATATGAACACTGGTGTTCTTAGTGTTACTTTTAATGTTCATGGCGAAGGTTGAAACTGCTTCGTTCATTGTTATATGGTTGGAAACAGAAAATGCTTCATGTGGCAATTGGTATATTGTCTTGAATAATTTGATACTTGGTAATTGTTGTGCTCAAATAGATCATGTTTAAGCTCTTGCATCATGTACTTTGTACCTATTAATGAAGAACTACCATAGAGCTTGTTGAAATTTGGTTTGCATGATTGGTCTCTCTAGAGTCTAGATATTTTATGGTGAAGTGTTTGAACAACAAGGAAGACAGTGTAGAGTCTTATAATGCTTGCAATATGTTCTTATGTAAGTTTTGTTGTACCTGTTCATACTTGTGTTTGCTTCAAACAACCTTGCTAGCCCAAAGCCTTGTACTGAGAGGGAATACTTCTCGTGCATCCAAATCCTTCAGCCAAAACTATGTCATTTGTGTCCACTATACCTACCTACTACATGGTATTTCTCTGCCATATATTCCAAAGTAAATTACTTGAGTGCTACCTTTAAAATTTCATTCCTTGTCTTTGCAATACATAGCTCATGGGAAAATAGCCTTAAAAACTATTGTGGTATTGAATATGTTGCTATGTATCTTATTTCTTATAAGTTGCTTGTTGAGCGGTAACCATGTTTCTGGGGACGCCATCAACTATTACACCTTTGTTGAATATCATGTGAGTTGCTATGCATGTTCGTCTTGTCTGAAGTAAGGGCGATTTTTCATGATCAAATGGTTTGAGTATGCATATTGTTAGAGAAGAACATTGGGCCGCTAACTAAAGCCATGAATCATGGTGGAAGTTTCACTTTGGACACTAATCCTCAATCTCTTATGAGAATATTATCTGTTGTTGAATGCTTATGCATTAAAGAGGAGTCCATTATCTGTTTTCTATGTTGTCCCGGTATGGATGTCTAAGTTGAGAATAATCAAAAGTGAGAAATCCAATGCGAACTTTCTCCTTAGACCTTTGTACAAGCGGCATAGAGGTACCCCTTTGTGACACTTGGTTGAAACATATGTTATGCAATGATAATCCATGTAAATCCAAGCTAATTAGGACAAGGTGCGAGCACTATTGGTATTCTATGCATGAGGCTTGCAACTTATAGGATGTCTTATGCATAACACATATGAATTATTACTACCGTTGACAAAATTGTTTCTATGTTTTCAAAATAAAAGCTCTAGCACAAAAATAGTAATCCATGCTTCCCTCTGCGAAGGGCCCATTCTATTACTTTATGTTGAGTCAGTTTACCTACTTCTTTCTATCTTAGAAGCAAACACTTGTGTCAACTATGTGCATTGATTCCTACTCCCTCCGGACCGATTTAATCGACGCGCCGACAATTTCGCAAAAACACCCCTATCTTGTTTTACTCTATACCCGACCGTCCCCGTCACCATGACCCCAAACCTACCGCTCCAAAGAGCCACTCTCGGCCCCGTTCCCGTCGCCATCACCGCGTCGCCGCCGCTCCACTTCTGCTCCTCCTCGCCGCCTTCTCCCCACGCGTTACCGCCGCTCCACTTCTGCTCCTCCTCGCCGCCTTCTCCCCACGCGTCACCACCGTTCCCTTCTCCTCCTCGACGCATGTTCCTGCTGCATCTCAATCTCCATGCCTTGGCCGGATCCTGAAAAAGATTGATTTTTTAAACCTATTTCATGGATCCGGTGGAGGCGATGCAAGATCTGGTGGCAGTGATCTAAGATCTGGTGGAGGCGCGTTGGCGGGCTGGAGGAGACGCTGCCGCATGTCCCGGATGTGAGCGTGACTCCCGGCCCCCGTCGAGATTCCGGCGCCGGCGCTGGCCACGATGAACAGGTGAGGTCCGTCCCACTCTAATCTTACTGCTGTGTAATCTTTCCCCTTTTCCTGAATCTTTTTAGGTCCGTCCCACTCTAATCTTACTGTTGTAATCCATCCCCTTTCCATCTCTTTCTCCCGATGCACAAATCCGTGATTATACTGATGCGTGTTGATTGGTGTGATTGGCAGACGGTTATTGGGATTATTGTACTCTAATTGGTGCTATTACCAGGCGGGCCGAGCCATCTGCTTTCATTTAGGACACTGAAGGATAACTAGCCTTGTCATCATGATGCCCATTGTATTTTGAAAATAATTGAGGCTTAATGTTTACTCCAGGACTGGGTACGAAATAAATATGTTATCCAGATGAATTGTGTAGGTTACTAAGAGATATTCTAAGACTAGGAGTATGTTTGTTGTCATGTGCAGGAAACTGGAAACGTGTTTTGTTGAAGAAAGCACAATTACTGCAGATAGTACTCCATTGCTAATATACTTTCAGTATAATGCTGTAATTAGTAAACATGTTACCAGATAGTGTTGTACTCCATTACTACAGCCAAGATTGAAATAGGAAATAAAGATGTGTTGCGGTCAGAAACCCACCGGCGAGCAGCGACGGGCAACACAGTAGAGCCGGGAGGCTCCCAGGACTGCGGCTGGCCCTGGTCCCTCGAGCGACGGCCCGCAAAGACTCGGCACGCACGTCCGATGCTGGTGCAAGGGCGTGCCACCTGACCTATACCTGGTCGTGAAGGTGATGGATTTGCCTCGCTTAGTTTCCTCGCATGGCATACACGTAAACATTAAATACGAGCCTCGATCGGCTCTCAGAGTTGTCCCGTGAATCGGCTCAAGGAGCCGATCCACCCATGATTCGTACGAGGTGTACGATCACATGGTGGTCCTGCTTGATCAATATAAAGCTAAAACGACCTACTACGATTTAGAGTTTTCACCACATAATCGGAACATCCTACGCGTGATTGAGCCTGGCGGCCACGCACGGTGATCATAAACCGACCCTAGACAAGACCTAAAAACCAACATGAAGTTGATACCCGGAACATCCTGTCTAGGGCTAGCAAACTACACCCTACGTGCCACTGGATCCTTCAACCCGTTTGTAAGGCCTAACTATGCAGATATTAAACTAATCCTTGAAGAACAAGGAGCAATCATAACGGATCGGATCTACTAAATAATGATCAAGCGAGATGCCGCCCTTACACCTAAGATAGGTGTAAGGGCGGCTAGACGTCTAGGGGTTGCACGGACGAAAGCATATGATACGATGAAACAATGCTAACCCTAACACATCTATGATAACTACGTTGCTCGCCATCAACAAGGCTTCAAGCACGAGCAACGCATGAACAGCGAATAAACTTATGACCGCCTAGATCGCAAGATGCGATCTAGGCAGCATGATGCTTACCCGGAAGAAACCCTCGAGACAAGGGAGTTGGCGATGCGCCTAGATTGGTTTGTGGTGAACGTGATTGTTGTTTATTTCAGTAACCCTAGATACATACTTATAGTCCGTAGACTTTCTAACGTGGGAATAATCCTAACCGTGCACGAGCCAAACTCTATCTAACCGACACGTATCCTACTATATTACAGATACACGGGCAAACTAGCCCAAACTTTGTATACAAGGCCGATTCATGTATATCTTCCGTATATATATTCTTCAAGCCCATCTCAATCGCGGCCCACCTCTAATCCGGTCAAATTCTGGTGATAACACATGCCCCCTGGTTTTGGAAATGACAATTCCAAAATCACTCTGCTTTTTCTTCGTCGGGTCATGTCGTGGCAGAGCGAACCGTCGCAAGTATCCTTCATCATGATGCCTTGCCCTCACAACTTCTTTGCAAGATTTGATAGCTTTAACATCACTTCCTCGGAAACCGTAATGGCATTAAATCTCCACTATACCCCCTTTATTGAACTGTGCCGAACGGTTCGCCACTTCATCCCCTTGCTCTGTTCTGGCCATCGGCACCTAAAAACCCTCTTTCCCTGTAGCAATGTCTTCCTCTTCCTCCATCTCATCAGGCCTCTCTTTCCAATCTTCTTCCTCGAGCGAGCAGGAGTGGAACTTTGACCACGTGCCAATGGCCCACCCGAAGCACTCGTCGGGTCAGATGGTGACTTACCTCTGACCGATGGGGAGGACGACCTCCAGTTCCTCATCGAAGGGGAGCTGAAGAGCGAGAGCGAAGACGACCTCCACTCCTGGGCGAACTCCACCTCCTCCGACGAGGAGGAGGAAGAAGAAGAAGCGGAGGAAGAGGAGGAAGAGGAGGAAGAGGAGGAGGATGATTCCTCCTCCTCCGCTGGGTATCCGCCGGCGAAGCGCTTCCGCGCTTGGGCGGACAGCGAGGACGATGATGATGACGAGGAAGAAGAGGCTTCGGCCGAGGGCTGGGGCAGCAGCAACGAGGAACTCTCCGGAAGCAGCGCCGACGGCAGCTAAGATGCCGACGACGAGGCCAGCGAAGATTAGTAATGTGGGACTAGTAGTTCCTGAGCAATCGGCTCTTCTTTTGTTCTTCCTTTCTTGAGCAATCGGCTCTTCATTGTAAAAAACCCCTCTTATTAATGAAGAAGACATTTCTGAGCTGATTCTGTCCCTTTTCCAACTTTGCCGATTGTTAAAGTGAGTCAACACATTAAGAGCCGATGGCAGCGCATCGGCCCTTGCCATAAAACGCGAGCAAGGCCAACTCTATTGTCTATTCAAATGGTAACCTGCGACTTATCCGAAAGAGAAAAACTCAAATCCCCAAATCGCCGCTTGAACAGATCCAACCCACGGCCATATGAACCTCAGATGTCAATCGCGCAGGTTCGCAACTGCAACGGACCCAAAGGCAATATCATCCAATGCCCACGCTATGGTCTCAGGCCTGAAGGTGATCCTTAACCACTCCTTGCTGTTCGAACATAGCGCCTTGCTCTATCTTTTTGCATCAACAGAAACGGCCCTGACCGTGTAGATGATGACGGCTTCCCTTTCAGATTCCTTTCAGCAGCTCTGGTGGTCTTCTTCTGCAACAACTCACCGCTTTTGAAGCAGGTTATGATGCAGGGTCAGCCGATGACACCCCAATCGGCTTCCAAAAACAGAGTGTCTACCAAATCAGCTGCCCCCCGAGCCTCAGTTAAGGCAAGAACAGCGGCGAGGACACACAGTTCAGTCAAAGGGCCTCGAACTCAGGCAATTCTGAGACAGCCACCATGCAGAGCCAGCCAGACTTGCCACCGTCGAAAGCCGATATTGCAGACGAAACACCAACGGCTTAATGAACAAAAGGCTGTCTTGTACGCCAAACTGACTCCTCTGACAATACTGCTGAACTGGCGACCTTGCGCAGGCAACAAAATCAGCTCATTGAAGCTGAGGCAGCTCTCATTGTTCACTCCCTCGAGGAAGCAGAAGGCCTCGAAGCTGAACTGAAGACCGACTTGGTCGAAATCCGCGTCTGGAACACGCAGCTGGTAGATCCTGTGTAATTTGTACTAGAGTCGATGGCTGTGCATCGGCTTTGTTTCTTAGTTCTAAAGTCGATGTCCGTGCATCGGCTGTACATCATGAGAATTTTTTTTTACTGGCCGATTTTTCTATCGGCCCCCAATATTTTACTGCACATGTATCGCACATGTTCATCTGATTAGGTGCCCCCCGAGCCGAATCTGCCAGGTAACTGCGGATATCGGCTCTGTAGTTAGCCGATGCACTGTATTTGAACGTCGGCTCCGTTAAGACCAATGTTGAATTCTTCCAGCTCATCAGCCGACATAAACCCGTTGCCCGTTAGATCGACGTTGAACACAGGCAGAACGTATGGTGAGGATAATTTTGGCCGATTGCTGGAATCGGCCTCCATGTTGATTGAATCGCTAACTGAAGGTTTTGCAACGTTTGTCCGTAGATCTTTGGGGCCGATCACAAGGATCGGCCTCGCCACGTTTGTCCATAGATTTTGCTCTTGTTACACAGTCGGGCCGGTGGATAAGACCAGCCTTACTCCATCCTTCGTTACGTCGATGCGCTCGCAGTCGTCCAAAGTGATGCCTGAGAGTGGCTCTTGGCCTGTCGTCTCCCAAACGTTCATGCTAGCCGTTGAAATCTCGGCTGAGTCATCTGCGTGGACGACCTCTACTTCATCTCCATCCCACTGTATTAAGCATTGGTGCATCGTGGATGGAATGCAACAGTTGGCGTGGATCCAATCTCTCCCTAGCAGGACAACATAGGTGCTCTTGCTATCGACAATAAAGAACGTCGTAGGGATGGTTTTCCTTCCTACGGTCAGATCCTGTTATCACCAGATTTTGGCTAATCAGGAGGTGGGCCGCGATCAAGATGGGCTTGAAGGAATATATATAGGAGGAATACATGAATCGGCCTTTTATACCAAGATGGGCTTAATTGCCCTTGTATCTGTAACATATTAGATCGCATCTTAGTTTAGAGATAGAAACTTACTCGTGCACGGTTTAGTGCACGCCCACGTTAGAAAGTCCGCTGGACTATAAATATGTACCTAGGGTTTATGGAATAAACAACAACTCACGTTCAACCCAAAACAAACCAATCTCGGCGCATCGCCAACTCCTTCGTCTCGAGGGTTTCTATCAGAGCGACATGTCGCCTAGATCGCATCTTGCGATCTAGGCAGCACAAGCCCCACGTTGTTCATGCGTTGCTCGTACCGAAGCGCTTTTGATGGCGAGCAACGTAGTTATCATTAGATGTGTTAGGGTTAGCATTGTTCTTCGTTTAAGCATGCTTACGTAGTGCAACCCTTGCATATCTAGCCGCCCTCACACCTATCTCAGTGTGTGGGGCGGAACCCCGCTTGATCATTATTTAGTAGATCTGATCCGTTACGATTGCTCCTTGTTCTACAAGGATTAGTTTAATATCTCGCAATAGTTAGGCCTTACAAAGGGGGGAGGATCCAGCGGGCACGTAGGGTGGCGTTCGCAAGTCCTAAACAGCATGTTCCGCGGATCAACTTCATGTTGGTTTTTAGGCCTTGTTTAGGATCGGCTTTCGAGCACCGTGCGTGGCCGCGAGGCCCAACCTGGAGTAGGATGATCCGATTATGCGGTGAGAACCCTAAATCGTCGTAGATCTCATTAGCTCTATCTTGATCAAGCAGGACCACCAAGTATTCGTGCACCCCGTACGAATCATGGGTGGATCGGCTCTTTGAGCCGATTCACAGTGATAACCCGAGAGCCGATCGAGGCTCGTATTTAATGTTTACATGTATGCCCCGGCAGAAACTAAGCGAGGCATCCCCATCACCTTCCCGACCAGGTATAGGTCAGGTGGCACGCCTTGCACTTCGCATCGCCGCGTGTGACCGAAGAGCATTGCGGGCCGTCGCCGAGGGGTCTCAGCCAGCCGCAGCCTCTAGGCTCTTCCCGGCTCTACGGTGTTGACAAGGCCGCCGCCCGCCGGTGGGTTTTGGCAGTCAACACATTCTCGGCACGCCTCGGTGGGACAATCGTCTACATCAACCACATCGCCATCTACATCCGAGATGGCGGGCGGCACGCCGCTCACGTGCGATGAGATCAAAGCCATCCTCGAAGCCGAACTCATCGGCTCTTCCCACCGAACCCACTCCCATGGCGTCGTGGGGAGGGGTTCCACGCCCGAAGGCGCACTCGATGGGATAGATCTCTCCACCCCCGTCGAGGAGCGCACCAGGTCGCTGAAGCATGGGGATCTGCCCAAGGAGCTCAGAAGGAAACATGACGGGATCAAGGCAACCCTTGGAGCCGAACTCATCGGCTCCTCTGAGAAGACCCGGCCGCACGATATCAAGCTCGGTAGAGACCCACGTCCGGGGCCCGGTGTCGACACGGTGGATCTCAGCCACTCCATAGATCAGCCAAAGTTTTCCTTTGGTGTCAATATGGCAGGGTCTGCAAGCCGCCATGACAAAGAGAAAACAGAAAGCAGCCACTCCCGTGGCAAGGATGAAGAGGGAGCCGATCCGCGCGACCAACCCCAAGATGAGGACAGGCGGTACCTGGCAAGGAAGGGGATAAGAAGCATGCGGTATCAACGGCCTCTCTCTGATCACCTCCTCAACAAATATGTGAGTCAGTATGACCAACGCCGACGGTCCAATTATGATGATAGAGGAGATCGTCTGGCTAGAGAAGCCAGAAGATATTGTCGGCAGGATCGCGATGAGGAGGAGCACGAGCGCTGTGCCACGGAAACATCAAGGGAGCAAGATGACAACGCCAGTACATTGGGACTGCCCCTTCTTCGACACCGCTGGGATTCAGGAATGAGCCGATTGCCCACAATCGGCAATTGCCCGTAATGCAACAAGAAGAAGAAGGAGGCAGCCAACGTGTCCGTGTTCGAGCGCCTAGGGCCTCTCCCACCACAAAGCAAACGCGCCGAGTCACCTCGTTGGGCAGATCTTGAGGATTCGAAGACGAGGGAGAAGTAGAAGAAGACAGGTACCACCGGCCAAGGTGGTGCCCCGACGGACTCAGCCGTTCCCAAAAGCGCAGGGTTCAGCCGATTGCGCGGCCCGGAGGAAGCCGAAAGGTTATACCCGCATACGCTAAGGAAGGCACGACCTGATCTGGCTGCAAAGGTTCAAGCGAACCCTCGGATGAAGAGGGTCGTCCACGGAAAATGGAGTGGCGCCCCAAACAAAGGAAAGCCGATGATGAGACATCGGCCGGCACAAACATGGTACTCGCCTTGCCGACGAGCTTAGTGCTCCACGACTCTACGGTGCACTCAAGGTGGACGACAGCAAGCGCATCAAGTCAGAGGTTGGGTTGGTTTTGTCCAGCCTAACCGAATAGCAAGATCAAACCAATGAGCAAATCGGGCAAAGCTGATCCTTGTGATCGGCCCCAAAAATTATGAAGGAACGCTACAGGACCTTCAGTCAGCTCTCCAATGGATATGGAGGCCGATTCCAGCAATCGGCCAAAATTACCTTCACCACATGTTCTGCTTGCGTTCAACACCATTCTACTGAGCAGTGGCCACGTCGGCAGACGAGAGTCAGCATGGATTTTTGCGAAGCCGACGTGCAAGTACAGTGCCCTGGCTATCCATACGAGCCGATATCTGCAGTCATCCAACAGGTATCGGCTCGGGGGGCATATAATCAGATGAACATGTGCAGATAAACATGTGAGAACATACGTGCAATGAGACATTGGGGGCCGATTAAGAAAAATCGGCCAAATAAAAAAAAAAGAGGAACATCTTTGGAACAGCCGATGCAAGGGCATCGACTTCAGAATCAAGAAACAGCCGATGCGTAGTCATCGACTCTAGTTGTGCGGTGTTTATCAAGTCTCCACCAAATCCAGGATTTCCAATCTGTGGGGATAGTTCAGCTGAAACGGAAGATTATCGACCGTCGAGGAAGAAAAAGGATCGGCCGTGGCGCATTTTCTTCCGACATTCTCGCCTCGAGTAAGGCTCGGGGGCAGCAGTGCCTAGTGGATACTCGTTTAAAGAACCGATGGGGATACCATCGGCTGATCCTTCATTGCAACCTTCTTCACAATGATGGGTACCGAGAAAGATTATTGGGTTTGGTTGGAAAAGTTCAAAGGTTCTCCCGAAGATCCCGCATTTTCCACCAGATTTAGAAAATCATCACCGAAGAAGAGAAGAGTGAATTTCAAAGGACCGATGCGGTGCGATCGGCTCATTACGCATTGGCAAAGGGGACGAATCGGCAAGGTCAGTAGAAGAGGGAATCGGCTCAATTAAACTCAGAAGGAATCGGCATGAGATTTCTTACATAAAGAGCTAATTGCTCTCAAAAGGGAAATACTAGGGGATCCATTGCCCCATCTACTACTACTGGCCCTATTCTAGAGGTCCTGTCTATGGGCCATCACTGCCCTCGTTGTCGCCGTCGTCGCCACTATCGGCGCTGCTCCCGGCGGGCTCGTCGTCGCTCCAATGGCCGCCGACCGGGCCCTCGTTGTCTTCATCTTCTTCGCCGCCGTCGTCCTCGTCGCTGTCGAAGTCGCTAAGGTTGCCCGGCCAAGGGCAGAACCGCTTGGCCGGCGGCTCGTCGGAGGAGCCCTCGTCGTCATCCTCCTCCTCCTCTCCATGCTCCTCCTCCTCCCCGGAAGAGGTGAAGTCGCAGGAGAAGCTGTCGTCGTCACTCTCCTCCTCCGTTTCCCCAACGGCGAGGAAGCGGAGGTCGCTCTCCCCGTACGTCGAGGACTGGTCGTCCTCGGACCAGATGGAGAAGTCGTGGTCTGACTCCTCCCCGGCCGCAATGGCGCGGCGGGTGTTCGCCGCGTGGACCTCTGCCGGGTTGTACTCCAGCGTCGGCTCACGGGATGTGGAAGATTGGCTGGAAGGATCCGATGGAGCAGAGGAGGAAGAAGACATGGTGGTAGGAGGGCTTTTGGAGTGCTAATGCGGAGGAGATGCAGAGGAGAACTGTTCATGGCGGTTAAATAAAAGGGGATATAGTGGAAATTCAATGCCACAGCAGTTTCCGAGGAAGTGGTGCCTAAAGAAAAAAAACTGCCAGATCACGCGGAGAAGTTGAGAAGGCAGGACATCATGATGAAGGATACTGCAACGGTTCTGCCACGACATGACCCTTCGGAGGAAAAACAGAGTGGTTTTGAAATTATCATTACCAAAACCAGGGGGGCATGTGTTATCACCAGATTTTGGCTAATCAGGGGGTGGGCCGCGATCAAGATGGGCTTGAAGGAATATATATAGGAGGAATACATGAATCGGCCTTTTATACCAAGATGGGCTTAATTTCCCTTGTATCTGTAACATATTAGATCGCATCTTAGTTTAGAGATAGAAACTTACTCGTGCACGGTTTAGTGCACGCCCACGTTAGAAAGTCCGCTGGACTATAAATATGTACCTAGGGTTTATGGAATAAACAACAACTCACGTTCAACCCAAAACAAACCAATCTCGGCGCATCGCCAACTCCTTCGTCTCGAGGGTTTCTATCGTAGCGATATGCTGCCTAGATCGCATCTTGCGATCTAGGCAAGCACAAGCCCCACGTTGTTCATGCGTTGCTCGTATCGAAGCGCTTTTGATGGCGAGCAACGTAGTTATCATTAGATGTGTTAGGGTTAGCATTGTTCTTCGTTTAAGCATGCTTACGTAGTGCAACCCTTGCATATCTAGCCGCCCTCACACCTATCTCAGTGTGGGGGCGGCACCCCGCTTGATCATTATTTAGTAGATCTGATCCGTTACGATTGCTCCTTGTTCTACAAGGATTAGTTTAATATCTCGCAATAGTTAGGCCTTACAAAGGGGGAGGATCCAAGTGGCACGTAGGGTGGCGTTCGCAAGTCCTAAACAGGATGTTCCGAGGATCAACTTCATGTTGGTTTTTAGGCCTTGTTTAGGATCGGCTTTCGAGCACCGTGCGTGGCCGCGAGGCCCAACCTCGGGAGTAGGATGATCCGATTATGCGGTGAGAACCCTAAATCGTCGTAGATCTCATTAGCTCTATCTTGATCAAGCAGGACCACCAAGTATTCGTGCACCCCGTACGAATCATGGGTGGATCGGCTCTTTGAGCCGATTCACGAGATAACCCGAGAGCCGATCGAGGCTCGTATTTAATGTTTACATGTATGCCCCGCAGAAACTAAGCGAGGCATCCCCATCACCTTCCCGACCAGGTATAGGTCAGGTGGCACGCCCTTGCACTTCGCATCGCCGCGTGTGACCAGAAGAGCATTGCGGGCCGTCGCTCGGAGGGGTCTCAGCCAGCCGCAGCTCTAGGCTCTTCCCGGCTCTACGGTGTTGACAAGGCCGCTGCCCGCCGGTGGGTTTTGGCAGTCAACAGATCCACGTTCAAAACACCTTGTGCGTCAGATGCTTGGCCGTTGAAATCGCTCAGTGTCACGTTGGTCTTGATCAGATCCGAGCTAGAGCGTCCCAACCGACGTAGCATGGAGTATGGCATAATGTTGACTGCTGCTCCGTGTCCACCAACATCTTGTTGACAGGCTGCCCATTGATATAGCCTCGCAAGTACAGTGGCCTTCAGTGTATGTAGATTCTTTCTCGTGGCTTCTCAAAGATAACCGGCCGTGGGCCGCAGTCAAGTTGTGCCACAGGTGCTTCGTCTAATCCTGGAGCACTAAACTCCGTCTGAAGGATGAACACCATGTTTGTGCCAGCCGATGTCTCATCATCGGCTTTCTTTGTCCGGGGCGCCACTCTTTCCTTTGTGGCCGACCTTCTTCGTCCAGGGTTCGCTGAATTTTCGCGGCCGGATCAGGCCGCGCCTTCCTTAACGTGTGCAGGTATAACCTTTCGGCTTCCTCCAAACCACGTAGTCGCTGAACCCTACGCTTTTGGGAATGGCTGATTCCATCAGGGAACCACCTTGGCCGGTGGTACTTATCTTCTTCTTCTTCATCATCGTCCTCTAGTTCCTCGAGATCTTCCACCCGAGAGGACTCAGCGTACTTGTTCCGAGGCGGGAGAGGCCCTAGACGTTTGAACACGGACATGTTAGCCGCATCCTTCTTCTTCTCGTCTACATTCTGGCGCTGCCGATTGTAGGCAATCGGCTCATTCCTCGAATCCCAACAAGAACCGAAGAAGGGACAGTCCAAGTGCCTATCCACGTCGTCTTGCTCTCTTGACTTTTCCTTGGCGTGGCGCTCATATCTCTCCTCGTCGCGATCATGCCGACGATGTCTCTTGTCGTCCCTGCTAGCCAGACGATCTCTTTCATCATCGTTGTCGTATCGTCGGCGTTAGTCGTATTGACTCACGTATTGATACGTCCAAAACGTATCCACTTTCCCGAACACTTTTGCTATTGTTTTGCCTCTAATTTGTGTACTTTGGATGCAACTAACACGGACTAACGTTGTTTTCAGCAGAACTATTCTGGTGTCTCGTTTTTGTGCAGAAATCCAACTTTCGAGAAAACCTCGGGATTTTGACAGAAGGCCCTATTTTCCCGCAATACTTACGGAGCCGTAAGGGCAAGCCAGGTGGGGGCACGAGGGCCCCACACACTAGGCCGGCGCGGCCCGAGAGGGGCCCGCGCGGCCCTAGTGTGTGGCGGCCTCGGCTGGCCCCCGACGCCCTCCTTCGGACTACTTATTGCCTTCGACCTAAAAACGCACGGGGAGAAGTCGAAGTCGCGTAAACCCTCCGTAACGCCGCCACATCGCGAAACTCCGTCTCGGGAGCCGAAGTCTCCGTTTCGGCACTCCGCCGGACGGGGAATTGGAGGAGATCATCGCCGCCATCACCACCGACGCCTCTTCAGCAACCAGCCATGTTTCCCCCATCCATGTGTGAGTAATTCCCCGCTGTAGGCTGAAGGGGATGGTAGGGATTGGATGAGATTGGTCATGTAATAGTGTAAGATTGTTAGGGCATAGTGCCTAGTGTCCGTAATTGGTACTTTGATGATATTGTTGCAACTTGTTATGCTTAATGCTTGTCACTAGGGCCCGAGTGCCATGATCTCAGATCTGAACATGTTATTATTTCATCATGATATTCATTGTTTATGGTCTTACCTCGCAAGTTGTATACACATGTCGCTCGTCCGGAACCAATGGCCCCGAAGTGACGTAAATCGGGACAACCGGAGGGGATGGTAGTGATGTGAGGATCACATGTGTTCACGGAGTGTTAATGCTTTGCTCCGGCGCTCAATTAAAAGGAGTGCCTTAATATCCAAGAGATTCCCTTGAGGCTCGGCTGCCACCGTGCCGGTAGGACAAAAGATGTTGTGCAAGTTTCTCATTGCGAGCACGTACGACTATAATTGGAACACATGCCTATTGATTGCTTTGTACTTAGACACCGTTTTATTATTATCCGCAAATGCCCTCGCGTGATTGTTACATGAGTTTCTCTCATCCATGCAACGCCCGTTATCCGTCCCCGTGCCTACGTATTTTAATCCTGCCGTTTACTATAATCACTACCGCCGTCTCTCGTTACTCCGTTGTTGTTAATTTACTACTTCTACCGCTATAAAACTCGTTACTATCGATAAACTCTTGCGAGCAAGTCTCGTTTCCTGTGTGCAGCTGAATTGACAACTCCGCCGTTAAGGCTTTCAAGTATTCTTTGTCTCCCCTTGTGTCGAATCAATAAATTGGGTTTTACTACCCGCGAAGACCGCTGCGATCCCCTATACTTGTGGGTCATCAAGATCGTTTCTTGGCGCCGTTGTCGGGGAGCATAGCTTTATTTGGAAGTTCACTTGGATTGATATTGTTCGCTGCAAATTCTCCATCATGGGTAAACCTCGCGATACTAAGGTCGCCATATTACCATCCACTACAAGAAAAGGTACAACTCTGAGTACCTCTCGCTGCTCTTGATTCACCATCCGTGATAAGTAAACTTGTTTCACCACCACAAGCTTCAAATGCTCGGTACTTCTGCTGAATCTGAAAATTCCTCTTATAATTGTGATGATGCTTCTACTGTGCTTGATAATGATGGTTCGTTAGGATCTTTTCTAGATGCTACAATTGCTAGGTCTAGACAAATTGAAAATACCGAAACTCCTAATGAAAATGTCTGTTACACTCGTTAATTCACCCGAGTCTCGTTGAATACTCTAGTGATGATCTTGATGAAGATTATGTGGAACTTGATGATGATTTTATTGAAAAATGCAATGCTACTACCGATGCAAGAAAAATTAAAAAGTTGCTTGCAGAACATACCGTTAGATATAAACCTGTCTCCGATCCTAAATTTGCCACATCTCCTATAAACATTAAGGATAAAGATTATGATTTTTCTCTTGATCTATATCATATAGCTATTGTTGAGAAAACACCCTTTTGTGGTACTGAAAAAGAAAGTGCTGTTGAACACATGATTGAGTTATCTACTTCCGAGTAGCTTGTTTTCTCGATGATGTAAAGAAGCGTACTTACTTTGTTGCTAAAATCTTTCCATTCTCATTAAAGGATGACGCTAAAACTTGGTATAATAGTTTGCCACCTAATTCTATTAAAAGTCCAAAAGAATTGCTTGATGTTTTCTTCCGGAAATACTTTCCTGCTAGTGCTCAACATATTGCTTTGCAGAGAATTTATAATTTTGACCAGGAAGATGGAGAGAAATTGCTTGAGGCTTGGGCGAGATTTTGCTCTCTTATTAGAGCTCGGCCTGACCATGATTTGGAAAAGCATGATTTACTTGATATATTTTATAGTGGACTAACCATTGAGTCTAGGGCATACCTGGATAGTTGTGCTGGTTGTGTTTTCAGGAAAGAACTCCAGCACGACGCTCGAAGAATTATTGGCTAAAATAGGCCGGTATCATGATGATTGGACTACACCCGAACCAACCCCAACACCGATATCGAAGAAGAGGGGTATGATTAAATTAAATGATGAAGATATGAGGGAAGCTAAGAAGTCTCTTAAGGAGAAGGGTATTAAACTCTGAAGATGTGAAGAATTTACCTCCTATAGAAGATTTATGTAAGATAACTCCCCCTTCATCCATGGTTGAGGTACACTCTCTTGAATGCTTTACTAGAGAAGATATTCCGTATTCAAAACCTCCTGCACAATGCTTAGATGAGTTTGATAATTATATTGTTAAGCAAAAAAAATTTAATATGAGAGTAGAGAATCATTTAATGGAAAATTCTCGAGCTATTAGTGAATTGCATGATATTGTGGAGAGAACCTCCAATGATGTTAAGATGCTTGTTAAACATTTTCATATGGTTCAAACTCAAATTGATCAACTCACTAAAGTGCAAAATGACTTGTTGGGAAATAATTCTAAAGAAAAACATGCTTATGAAGTAACAACTAGAGGTGGTGTCTCTACCCAGGATCCTCTATATCCTGAGGGACATCCCAAAAGAGTTGAACAACATTCTCAACGAACTAAAACTAGTGCTCCATCTAAGAAAAAGAAACATAAGAATGTTGTAGAATCCTCTGAACCTGTTAATGATCCTAATAGTATTTCTATTTCTGATGCTGAAACTGAAAGTGGTAATGAACATGATAAAGATAATGATAAGAATGATACTCCTGATAAAGAAGAGGTTGAAGATGAACCTGAAAAGCAAGATAAAAATAAAAAGTATACTAAAGAAGATTTTATTGCTAAGAAACATGGTAATGAAAGGGAACCATGGGTGCAAAAGCAAATGCCTTTTCCTGCTAAGAAACTAAAATCAAAGGAAGAAGAACACTATAATAAATTTTGTGATTGGATGAAACCTTTATTCTTGCAAATCCCTTTGACTGATGCTATTAAATTGCCTCCTTATTCAAAGTATATGAAAGATATTGTTACTAACAAAAGGAAAATCCCCAATGAGGAAATTTCTACTATGCTTGCTTTTTTTTCGAAATGGGGGCATACCCCAGCCTCTGCATCAATCGATGCACACGGCCTTTTCATTTATTAAAATTCTAGAATTCAAAAGTTTACATTGTGAATCAAAGAAGGTTGAGACATGTGTCAACCTCCGAAAGCAAAAGCAACATATAGCTATCCATCCTGTAGCCTACTAGTATGACGCCACCCAGTAGCCCGGAAAAAGAAGTCCTGAGTAACCGTTAGCAAACGGTTGCATCCAGTATTCATAACCTCCCGCTGGTCCTCCGGGAGTAGGTACGCCCATTGTTGAATCAGTGTGTAGCTCTGCGAATAACCTGCAAAAAATTTGTACCCTTCTGTTTGTTAAAAATCAGATCATTTCGGTGGTCCAAATAGACCAACACAAAGCCGAGACACCAATCCGTATTCTGACTTTATCTTTCTTTTCAACACCATTTAGCCAATTACCAAACATATTAGTAATATTTGCAGGAGGTGGTATATTATATGTAAAATAAATCATACGCCGGATTATTTGGGCAAAAGGGCAAGAAAGAAACAAGTGTTGTACAGTTTCTATAGAATCACAAAAGCAACATTTTGTACATCCCTTCCAATTCCTCTTAGCAAGATTATCTTTAGTTAGCAACACTTTGCTGTTTAAGAACCACATAAAAACTTTGATCTTTAGAGGAATTTTCAACTTCCACAAATACCGATGTAAGAACCTAGTATGCCCGTTCATGAGGTCAAGGTACATGGATTTGACTGTAAAAGTTCCAGTTTCAGTAAGTTTCCACATAAATTTATCCTGCTCGTTATTTAACTGAATTGACATCAATCGCTGACATAAATGGATCCATTGATTCCACTTATGATCATTCAAAACACGTCTAAAACCTATATTCAACGGCGTTTGTGATAGCACATTTGCAACCAACACATTCTTCCGTTGAACAATATTGTACAGTGACGGGTATTGTTGCGCCAAAGAAGTTTTTCCAAGCCAAACATCTTCCCAAAAACGAACAGAAGAGCCATTGCCTAATTTGAAAAAACCCCTACTGAAAAAATCTTTTTTAACACGCATTAAGCCTTTCCAAAAAGGAGAATCCGTGGGTTTGGCTTCAACTAGTGCTAACGTCTTATGCTTCAGGTATTTATTGTGTAAAATTTGTTGCCACATACCTTCTTCAGTTAGAAGTTTGAACAACCACTTACTCAAGCAAACATTTATTTTTGAGCTCTAATACTTCAATACCGAGCCCCCCTTGATCTTTTGGTCTACAAACCATATTCCATTTAGTTAATCTATACTTTTTCTTGTTATCATCTGTTTGCCAGAAGAAACTAGACCTGAAAAAATCCAGACGTTTTCTAACTCCAACCGGTATTTCCAGAAAAGAGAGCATAAACATGGGTAAGCTTGTCAACACTGAACTGATTAATATTAAACGATCTCCATAAGAGAGCAACTTGCTACGCCAGCAACCTAGCTTAGCACCAAAACGACTCTCTACAGGGTTCCATTCTGAATTCTTTAATTTCCTGTAATGTACCGGAATACCAAGATATCGAATTGGTAATGAACCTACTTCGCAGCCAAAAATTTGCCTATATTGAGTCTCCATCTCATTGGCTTGCCCAAAACAAAATAACTCACTTTTGTGGAAGTTGATTTTCAAACCGGATAGTTGCTCGAAAATACACAAGATTAGTTTCATGTTCACCGCTTTCTCAGTATCATGTTCCATAAAAATTATTGTATCATCTGCATATTGGAGGATTGACACACCGCCATCTACCAAATGAGGTATGAGACTACCGATCTGACCTTCATTTTTTGCACGAGCAATTAAAATAGCTAAAACGTCCGCCACAATGTTGAAAAGTATAGGAGACAAAGGATCCCCTTGTCTCAATCCCTTTCTTGTTTGAAAATTATGTCCGATATCGTCATTAACCCTCACTCCAACACTACCGCCTTGCACGAAACTCTTTATCATATCACACCATTTGGGATCAAACCCCTTCATGCGCATGACTTGTTGCAAAAAAGGCCACTTCACTTTGTCATATGCCTTCTCAAAATCAATTTTGAAAAGTATCCCATCCATTTTTTTCCTATGTAACTCATGTATCGTTTCATGAAGAACAACCACTCCTTCAAGGATGTGACGTCCTGGCATAAAAGCTGTTTGCGTGGGTCTAACAATTTTATGTGCGATTTGTGAAACTCGAATAGTAGCTACTTTTGTAAAGATCTTGAAGCTCACATTAAGTAGACAAATTGGTCGATATTGTTGAATTTGAACTGCATTATCTTTTTTGGGGAGCAAAGTAATAACACCAAAATTTAGCTTATACAGAGGAAAGTCACCATTTTGAAAATGTGTAAACATTGCCATCAAGTCATCTTGGAGCACATCCCAAAAATGTTGATAAAATTCTGCCGGGAAACCATCCGGTCCCGGTGCCTTATTATGTTCCATTTGTGATATAGCTTCGAAAATTTCTTCTTGAGTGAAGTTTTTGGTTAGTATGGAATTTTCTTCCGGCGACAATTGTGGAACATCAGCCACACGCTCTTCCATCATAGAAAAAGTGTTCTGTTCAGGTGCCCCAAATAACTTTTTATAATACTCTGAGATATAATTTTTTAGGTTGTGATCACCGACAATCGTTCCCTCCTCTTGTTCTAATTGGAAAATCTTCTTCTTCCTATGCTTGCCATTTGCAATTAAGTGAAAATATTTAGTGCTATTACCTCCTTCCTGAATATGCTTAACTTTAGCTCTTTGAGACCATTTTATTTCCTCATCCCTTCTAAGTTTACTCAAGGAATCATGAGCATTTTTTAGAACCTCCCTCTCAGCATGATTCAAAGAGTTGGATTCAGCCTTAATGTCTAACATATCAATAATGTTTAACAAATGCTCTTTTTCTTTCTTATATTTTCCACTCAGGTTTTTCGTCCATCCTTTCAAAAAACGCCTCAAATGTCTAATTTTGTTCTGCCAAATTTGAATAGGTGAATTCCCTTTAGATACCTTTGCCCATTCAGCCGCTACCATATCATGGAAACCCTCTTGCTGTAACCATGCTATTTCAAAGGAGAAGCGAGGTTTATTCCCCAAATGGGCATGGTTCCCAGAATCAATTAAAAGGGGAGTGTGATCTGACCCGGTCCTAGTGAGTGCTCTCACAGAGACAAGCGGAAATTTTTGTTCCCACTCGACGCTCACCAGTACCCGGTCAAGCTTCTCAAAAGTTGGATTTTCTCGTCTACTAGCCCAAGTGTATTGTCGACCAGAGAGTGCAATCTCCCTCAAATTTAAATTTTCAATAATCGCATTAAACACAAAAGGCCAGTGCGGATTATAGTTATTATTACTTTTATCTTCTTTACGGCGTAGAATATTAAAATCTCCTGCCAAAAACATCGGCAAGTGCTCTGCCTCACACATCCTTACCAACTCAGATAAAAATTCAGCTTTATGAGCTTCTTGCGCCGCACCATAAACGGGAACAAGAACCCACTCAAAACCATCTAATTTGGATCTAATATGAAGTTTTACACAAAAATCTCCATTGTCTACTTTCTTAACAGAGAGGGTTCGTGTATTGATGCCAGCTAGAATTCCTCCCGACCTCCCATGAGGAGGCAGACAAAACCAAGAGAATTCAAGCCCAGATGCAAGATTCGCCAAGAAAGGAACAGTAAAATTCGCTCGCCCCGTCTCTAATAAAGCAATGAAATCTAATTTGAAATCACGGATAGCTTCTTTAACAAAAAGGTGTTTACCCGGATCCTTAAACCCTTCACTATTCCACGTCAATCCTCTTAATCCTTCCATTACAGACACTTACAACTTTTAATTTTAATCCTATCACTTCTGCGAACCTTCGTCTTGTCATAAGACTTTTTTTTGCGGGATTGTTTAATTTTTAATTTTGGAACCTCCTGAATCGGTTGCTCCTGTACACTTATTACATCCTCATCCTCTAGATCGTCGCATAAAATAGACGCTCTTGTCACAGCTAAGCAATTATCCTCAGGTATTTCATTAACATTCAAGAACGTGAGTGCCCTTTGATATTCTAAATCTTTAATCATTTTGGCCGCACCTATGCAATCTACATGAGATGCACCCATAGAAACACCCAGCATAGATGCTTTTGCAATGATCTCGTCATCAGAAAAAGACGCAAAAGATAACTTACAGTTTAAATTTTTACCTTGTCCAGAAATATCATCTCGACGCTGAGCAAGGTCCATTGCCCTCTCCATTTGAGTAGCATCAGCGTTTGGTTGTCTTCTAATACGATCACTTGACCTCATCCCCATGTCTGGGCCTCGTGAAATACCTCCAAAAGAAATCACCTCCTCCATGGAGGGTTTATTTGTTGGAGAAACTCCCATCACCTTGGAAATTCTCAAATTGTCAATTTCAGTTTTATTGGGCACAGAAAAAATGGTTTCACAAGAAACAGATGGTAAAGCTACCTTAGACATCTCATTTGTCGAAGTAAGAGTAGATGGCGTTATCACATGCGCCACACCTGCGCTTCGGACCGCCGCACCTGGCACCGCGTCATGCATGCCTCCGGTCGACGTACTGATAGAGGAGTATGGCAGCGCCCGAGCTCCATTAGTCGTCGTCGTGCCATGTATCTTGTGTTGTATCGGCGCATTCGCCCCGCTGATTGACGTCGCTCCATGCATAATGGGGTGGGCCATGGCCACGCCATGCATAATAGGCTGGGCCTTCACAGCGCCATGATTGTCAGCAGGATCACCGCAGTCTAAATCCTTCTCGGACATGCGATCATCTGCTACCTCCGACAACACATACTGTAGCTCCTTTGCCCCATCCAGCACATCCACTTGCTCAATCATTCTCCCAGATTGTGTACTTTTGTTGATAATACCAGAACCATACGAGCCAAATTGAATAGGAGTCAGATTCAAGTTTCTTTGCCCAGGCGGCATAAAAGTATCCTTCTGCCCATTTGAGTTGTTTGTGTTATTAGCCTGTTCGGCGATCTCGCCGGAATCCGACGAGGAGTCCACAGGATCTGATGACGAGTGTGATGCTGCCTCGTCGCCGGCCGTGTGCGACTCACCGGAGATGGACAGATCCATAGCGTATCTCTGTGAGACGCCGGTGGCTGTTCCATGTGATCTCCAGGAGATGTCTTCGAAGGCTTTATTAAGGAAGGAAAAGAAGAAGAAGAAGAAGAAGAAGAGGCAGAGGAACATGGCGGTGGTACTACAAGGTATGAATTCAACTTCCTTCTCGTTGGATTATGGACAATTTTCTGCAGATCGAAGAATGCTGAAGATCAAGGAACCGGTCTTGTCACCGTCTACCTTTTTTCTGGATTCGTTTGATGCGGCAGAATGGATTACAGTACAACGACGGAAGAGGAAGGTAAAAATCTCAAATTTCTGTCACTCTGATCGTAAGATGAAATGATGAATCTGTCTCAATGTGCATCGACAGTTCATCGTCTCTGTAAAAGAATTTCAAATCGTCATGAACTGGGAGTGGGCCGTGCGGGCTGCACTAATTCATTCGTTAAGGCCCCCCTGATTCCGATGAAGGGCTATATGGGCCTGGAACCAGGGGCTGGTCGATCGCTTCAGAGGAACCTTCCATCGAGGGGTGGTACCCGTCGATTGCTAGGGTTCGCTGGCAACAAATCCTCCAAGAAGGCACCGTTCCTCTGGCCTGGCGGCTGTGCTGTGAGATATACCACGACTGGCGTTGTAGGCGACGTGATGAACAATGGCGGCGGCTACAACTCCAATCGAGGAAGAGGTCAAGGAGGTGGTGCTGGTCGGGGCACTGGTGGTGGAGGACGATGGAACAGTGGTGGTGGTTTCGGTAGTGGCCGAGGCAACAACTACTATGAAGGCAGCTCAAGTGGTACGGCTGGAGATGATGGTGGCTCTGGGAATGGTTTGGATCAGCAAGGTGGCCGGTTTGATGGTGTGTTCCGGGCTGGTCGTAATACGAATGATGGTGGCCGTGGTCGATTCAACAGTGGATATGGGTTTGATCGAGGAAGTAACCGGCGTAATTTCAATGGTCAAGGTAGCTTTAATAATCGCCGTTTTAGCAATGGTTATAGTGGTCGTGATGGTAATGCCAGAGGCATATATGTGCCTCGTGAGAGTTCAAATGTAAGCAATTCAGAAGGCTTAACGGCGGCACAGGCTTTGTTGGTTAAAGAGGCAGCGGCTGCGTTTGCCAAGCAGATTGCAGGGTTGCAACAGATGGGTGCACAGCCGGGTTCCACACATATGCAGTCTGGGATTCCGACCACGGGTGCGCCAGCGGTGAATTCAACAAGTAGTAGCATGAGACCTGAGGCAACGTTGCTAGCGGTGGCTGGGCTGTCGGTGCCGCCGGTGTCTGCTGTAGCTTCACCAAGGGAGGCTAGTGGAAATGTTCCATTAGCCAAGAAGAAGAAGGCTTCTACTTGTTTCCGTTGTGATCAACCGGGGCATTGTCTCAATGACTGTAATGCTGTTATTTGTGATTGTTGTCAAGATCCTCAACATGCAACTAGGGACTGTCCACTTCTCTTGGCACCTAAGCCGACAATGGTTATGTATGGTTTAGCTCATGAGGAGCTGATGTTCTGGGACACACCTTTGTCTCAATCTGTTAGGCCTAGGTTGGAGAACACTAGGATGGGAAGGGTGACTATTTCAGGGGGTCAGATGACGGTTGAAGAAATCATTACTCAGCTGAGGTGGATTGTGCCTGAGGAAAATTATCAGTGGGAGGTAGTTCAGATGGAGGAAAATGTTTATAGGGTCAATTTTCCTAGCAAGATTGATCTGGTGCGTGTACAACACTTTGGCAGATTCAATGTACCAAGTTCTGAAATTTTTATGACGTTTGATTTCTGGACAAGGAATGTGCAACCAGCATGGAGAGCTGAGGATGTCTGGGTTCGAGTATATGATTTACCATCTCCAGCACTTGATGATTTTCTTGCTCTATGGGCCATTGGGACACTGTTTGGCAAAACAAGAGATATTGATATGACTTTTACTCGGGCCAATGATGTGCTTCGAATTTGCATTACCTGTCTTGATCCGACCCTTATTCCTGCTCAGATGGATGTTAGAGTTCAGGATGATTTTTTCAGACTTCGCTTTGAGGTGGAAGGATTACAACCATATGTACCGCAGGACACTACAATGGCTGATGTGCCTAATGGTGATGGTGACATGGAACATGATGGACATACTGATGATTCAGTTCATGATGTTTCCACTATGCTTGCTAATTACTCTTTCAATGGAAAAGTTCCAAAGAAGTTGGGCGACCCAGGTATACCTAGTATTCCTTGTTCTATTAAGAATAATTATGTTAAAACTGCTCTATGTGACTTGGGAGCCGGAGTTAGTGTTATGCCTTTTTCTCTTTATAAGAGACTTTATTTAGATAAGTTGATACCGACTGATATATCTCTGCAAATGGCTGATAAATCTACTGCTATTCCTGTTGGTATATGTGAGGATGTTCCTGTTCAAGTTACTAATAACCGCTTGATATTAACTGATTTTGTTGTGTTGGAAATGCCCGAAGATGATAATATGTCTATTATTCTTGGGAGACCTTTTCTTAACACCGCAGGTGCTTGTTATTGATTGCAATAAAGGAAAAGTCACTTTTAATGTTGATGATAGGGAGCACACCGTCTATTTCCCCAAGAGAATTGAAAAAGCATGTGGAGTTAATACAATTTCTAATGTGAGAACTATCAAAGTGGGAACTATCGATTGTCCTATATATGAGCCTAAAGAAGAATATCAAACTCTTATGATTGGATCCATATCAATACAATTCAAGAAAATGGAAGGGAGTAGGCACCAACTTAACCAACAAGAATTGGAGGTGCAACAGGTCATGAGAGTTCACCGAGAAGAAGGAGTATATCCCACTTACTATCCGTGCGTGGATTTTATGAGAAGTGCAGGGATCTTGCAGGACGTTCAAAGTTTAATCTCTCGTGCAGGGTTGGATGATTTTGTTGATGGTGAACCATGCCAATATGCAAAATTGACTATGTCAGTAGTGCAAGATTTTAAATTCAATTGGTCACGATCTAACCCCATGGTTCAGTACAAAATTTATAATAAAACTGTCAACTTGCCATTCAATGATTTTTGTGCAGCAATCAGAGTGCCGCAGTGAGGATCATGCGAGAAGATAAAGGGATCGCCGCAAGAGTTCTTGGACCTCTTCAAGATGATTTGTCATGGAAGAAGCTTCTCAGAGGATGGTGGTAAAATCAGTAGCATTCATTTCCCAGCTATTCGTTACTTTGCTTATTTCATTACCAAGTACGTTCTAGCAAGAAAGAATGGAAGTAAAATATCTATCCAAGATCTAGCCTTTCTAGCTGCTGCATTACAAGGTAATATGACTTATAACTTGGGTGCTTTGATAGCCAACAGACTTGCTACTAACCGTGAGAAGGGAGGAATTTGTGGAGGTCTCATCGCCTCTCGCTTATTAGCTATGCATAATGTAGAACCTCACCATCTTGATATTCAACTCCCCATAGAGAAACTTGACATAGTCTCCATGATTAAGCATGAATTTGTTTCTGATTCGTCTAATTTGAGCAACCTGTCTTACAGAATAACATTTTACAAGAAATCCTGGACAATAACTAAGAAAATTGAAAAATTAGTAGGATTGCCTGCACCTGCTCTGTTTAACCTTGATTCCAGGGAGGATTGGTCAATCACGGAAGGGGAACTGAAGGCATACATAGAGAGAGATGGCCATCGTGCAAGAGACAACACGGATGAAGTCGAGGAACACCTCGACTCGTCATCAGATGCAGCAAGCTCTTCGCATCAACAAGTTGGGCATGAGGAGCCTCCACGCTTTTCTTCTGCATCGGTACCTTATTATGACTACTCCATGTACGATCCACCGGCATGGAACCCAGATCCTCGTTGGGGTTGATCTCCACTTAGGCCAAAAGCCTAAGCTTGGGGGGAGGTATACCGGCATCACTCATTCTTTGCATATTATGGTTGCTGGATACTTGTTTAGTTTCTTTGAGTGGTTTTCTAATGAGAGGAAGATGATATTTGGGGAAGTGCTGCCTGAAAACAGATTCTGGACTGTTACTAGAAAAATTCGTGCGCACAGCCAGAACGTTATTTTGAGCTGCCAATTTTCGTGCGTGTTCCCCAGGTTGTTATCTAACTTTCATTAGTTGAACACTTTTCGAGCTGAGCAACGGAAGATTTTTGTAAAAATCGATTTCTGTACTGCTGTCAAGTTTTGGCAGATTTCTGCCATTTCAGCTTTCTCGTGTTTCTTTTAGTTTTCATTTTCTTGTTCTTGCTTTGTTTCTTTCCTAAAACACAAAAAGACCAAAAATATTTCTGTTGGTTCTCTTCATCATTTGTTTGTCTTGGTTTCTTGCATTCATTTCGCTTTATTTGCTATTGCTAGTTTGCTATAAGAAAACCCAAAAAGATTTTGCTTTGTTTGCTTGTTTCCTTTTGTTCTTGTTCTCAAATTTGAAAACACCAAAAACATTTGCTGTTCTTCTTTGGTTTTGTAAAGTTCTTTATGAGTTCAATGGTCTTCGGTGGCTGGAGCGTGGTTTTCATTTCATATTATCCAAGCTACACAAGTGAAAAGGCAATAATGACGATCTACGACAATCGATTGTGGTGAGAGGCTGGTATGAACTCTATTTGTTTTCATTTTTGTACATATACTCATCCATGTGAGCATGCTTAGTTGGTTCATGTGAGGTATATGTCATTTAAGAAAGTCTAGTAGTTCATGATCTCTCATGTTAGCTCCAATTTATTAATATGAGTAGCATGTCATGGATGTTTGCTTGCATTGTTTTATTCATAGATAGGTATGATATTGTGGTATCCTCCTCTGAATAATTCGTTTGAATTAACTTGGCACATGCTCACACATGCATATGACTGAACAAAAGTCAATTAAGCCTCGATGATTTACATTGCTTCAGAGTTCTTGTATCACTTTTATGCCTCGGTTAATTTATTTTGCCGCAAGCATGATTATGACAGTTATTGCTCTCTTGATTTGTCGCTCCCTAGTCTTTTGCTAGCCTTCACTTGTACCGAGCGGGAACGCTGCTCGTGCCTCCAAACACATGAAAACCAAGTTATTCCAGAGTGTCCACCATAAATACCTATGCATGGCATTTCAAACCATTCCAAGTAAAATCTCATGCGCTACCTTTAAACCTTCAAAAATGCTTCTCAATTTGTGTTAATGTTTCATAGCTCATGAGGAAGTATGTGGTGTTTAACTTTCAACCTTGTCATTTACTCTTGACGGATTTTCATATGGACTAGTGGCACATCCGCTTATCCAATAATCTTGCAAAAAGAGCTGGCAATGGGGTTCCCAACCCCGATTAATCAACTTTCACTAATAATTCTCTTCACATGTTTTGCTCTGATTCATCAGTAAGCAACTTAATTTTGCAAATAGACACTCCTCCATGGTATGTGATTGATGGAAGGCACTCGAGGATTCGGTTAGCCATGGCTTGTGTAAGCAAAGGTTGGGGGAGTGTCACCCATAATGAAACTAAAATACGTGTGTAAACAAAAGAGAAGAGGGATGATCTACCTTCGCTGGTAGAGATAACGTCCTTCATGGGAGCCGCTCTTGGAAGTCCGGTTGGCAAGGTAGTTGGTGTACCCATTACCATTCGTTGACAACAACAAACACCTCTCAAAATAATTTTACTCCTGCTTTACAAATGAAAAGCTCTAGCGCATGTTAATCCCTGCTTCCCTCTGCGAAGGGTCAATCTTTTACTTTTACATTGAGTCTCCATCTTTTCTTTGAGCACTTTCTTGAGAGCACAACTGTCATTCTTAGTGTAATATGCTTGTCTCAAAATATGATTGATTGTGGTATAACTTTGATGCTTTTATCTTTGACAATCACTATTTCTAGTCTTTCTATGAACTTCAGAGGTGCACGAGCATTTATGTTTTTCTGATCAAATATGGGCAAGCGAGATACCACTCTATCATACTCATTTATGAACATTGCAATCCTGCTTATATACATGATTCATGATACTTATTATTAATTGTTGGTACCTTCCCATGATTGACATAGCTATTGGATGATCTTATTTGCATGTATCTTATTATGAACTGCCTAAGTGTTAGCCATAGCATGAGAATATTTACATCATATGAACAAATGTGTTCGTGAAAGTTCTTTTATCGCTCAGTTGTTAATTGAATTGCTTGAGGACAAGCAATAAGCTAAGCTTGGGGGAGTTGATACGTCCAAAACGTACCTACTTTCCCGAACACTTTTGCTATTGTTTTGCCTCTAATTTGTGTACTTTGGATGCAACTAACACGGACTAACGCCGTTTTCGCGAAGCTGATTACGGTGTCTCGTTTTTGTGCAGAAATCCAACTTTCAGGAAAAACCTCGGGATTTTGACGGAAGGCCCTATTTTCCCAGAATACTTACGGAGCCAGAAGGGCAAGCCAGGTGGGGGCACGAGGGCCCCACACACTAGGCCGGCGCGGCCCAGGAGGGGCCCGCGCGGCCCTAGTGTGTGGCGGCATCGGCTGGCCCCCGACGCCCTCCTTCGGACTACTTATTGCCTTCGACCTAAAAACGCACGGGGAGTAGTCGAAGTCGCCAGAAACCCTCCAGAACGCCGCCACATCGCGAAACTCCGTCTCGGGAGCCAGAAGTCTCCGTTCTGGCACTCCGCCGGGACGGGGAATTGGAGGAGATCATCGCCGCGATCACCACCGACGCCTCTTCATACACCAGCCATGTTTCCCCCATCCATGTGTGAGTAATTCCCCCGTTGTAGGCTGAAGGGGATGGTAGGGATTTGATGAGATTGGTCATGTAATAGTGTAAGATTGTTAGGGCATAGTGCCTAGTGTCCGTAATTGGTACTTTGATGATATTGTTGCAACTTGTTATGCTTAATGCTTGTCACTAGGGCCCGATGTCTACGGGAGCTTCTATTCTTGTAGACAGTGTTGGGCCTCCAAGAGCGAGAGGTTTGTAGAACAGCAGACAAGTTTCCCTTAAGTGGATACCCAAGGTTTATCGATCTCGGGGAGGAAGAGGTCAAAGATATCCCTCTCATGCAACCCTGCAACCACAAAGCAAGAAGTCTCTTGTGTCCCCAACACACCTAATAGGTGCACTAGTTCGGCGAAGAGATAGTGAAATACGGGTGGTATGAATAAGTAGTAGCAACGGCACCGGAAAAGTGCTTTGCCCGGGACGATAGACAAGCAGTAGTAATGCGGCAGTAGTAACACGGTAAAACGAGTAAACAAGCAGCGATAGCGATATTTAGGAACAAGGCCTAGGGATTACACTTTCACTAGTGGACACTCTCAACATTGATCACATAACAGAATAGATAAATGCATACTCTACACTTTTGTTGGATGATGAACACATTGCGTAGGATTACACGAACCCTCAATGCCGGAGTTAACAAGCTCCACAATAATGCTCATATTTTAGTAACCTTTAGTGTAAGATAGATCAAAAGACTAAACCAAGTACTAGCATAGCATGCACACTCTGTCACCTTCATGCATATGTAGGAGGAATAGATCACATCAATATTATCATAGCAATAGTTAACTTCATAATCTACAAGAGATCATAATCATAGAATAAACCAAGTACTAACACGGTGCACACCACTGTCACCTTTACACACGTGCGAGGAGGAATAGAACTACTTTAATAACTTTGCTAGAGTAGCACATAGATAAATTGTGATACAAACACATTGCAATCATAAAGAGATATAAATAACCACCTCACTATGCCATTCAACGGTGAATAAGTATTCGTGAAATATAGCCTAAGAGACCCACACGGTGCACACACTTGTCACCTTTACACACGTGGGACAAGGAGTCTCCGGAGATCACATAAGTAAAACTCACTTGACTAGCATAGTGACATCTAGATTACAAGCATCATCATATGAATCTCAATCATGTAAGGCAGCTCATGAGATTATTGTATTGAAGTACATAGGAGAGAGATGAACCACATAGCTACCGGTACGGCCCCGAGCCTCGATGGAGAACTACTCCCTCCTCATGGGAGCGAGTAGCGGTGATGAAGATGGCGGTGGAGATGGCAGCGGTGTCGATGGAGAAGCCTTCCGGGGGCACTTTCCCGCTCCGGCGGGTGCCGGAACGAGACTCCTGTCCCCCGGATCTTGGCTTCGCGATGGCGGCGGCTGCGGAAGGTTTTCCGTATCGTGGTTTTTCGCATCGGGGGTTTCGCGACGGAGGCTTTAAGTAGGCGGAAGGGCGGAGTCGGGGGCCAGACGAGGGGGCCACACCATAGGGCGGCGCGGGCCCCCCCTGGGCCGCGCCGCCACGTGGTGTCGCCACCTCGTGGCCCCACTTCGTATGTTATTCGGTCTTCTGGAACCTCCGTGGAAAAATAGGCCCCTGGGTCTTCGTTTCGTCCAATTCCGAGAATATTTCGTTATTAGGATTTCTGAAACCAAAAACAGCAGAAAACGAGAAGCGGCACTTCGGCATCTTGTTAATAGGTTAGTTCCGGAAAATGCACGAATATGACATAAAGTGTGCATAAAACATGTAGGTATCATCAATAATATGGCATAGAACATAAGAAATTATCGATACGTCGGAGACGTATCAGCATCCCCAAGCTTAGTTCTGCTCGTCCCGAGCAGGTAAAACGATAACAAAGATAATTTCTGGAGTGATATGCCATCATAACCTTGATCATACTATTTGTAAACATATGTAGTGAATGCAGCGATCAAAACAATGGTAATGACATGAGTAAACAAGTGAATCATATAGCAAAGACTTTTCATGAATAGTACTTCAAGACAAGTATTAATAAGTCTTGCATAAGAGTTAACTCATAAAGCAATAAATCAAAGTAAAGGTATTGAAGCAACACAAAGGAAGATTAAGTTTCAGCGGTTGCTTTCAACTTGTAACATGTATATCTCATGGATAATAGTCAACATAGAGTAATATAACAAGTACAATATGCAAGTATGTAGGAATCAATGCACGAGTTCACACAAGTGTTTGCTTCTTGAGGTGGAGAGAGATAGGTGAACTGACTCAACATAAAAGTAAAGAGAATGGTCCTTCAAAGAAGAAAGCATCGATTGCTATATTTGTGCTAGAGCTTTTATTTTGAAAACATGAAACAATTTTGTCAACGGTAGTAATAAAGCATATGAGTTATGTACATTATATCTTACAAGTTGCAAGCCTCGTGCATAGTATACTAATAGTGCCCGCACCTTGTCCTAATCAGCTTGGACTACCGGATCTTTGCAATGCACATGTTTTAACCAAGTGTCACAATGGGGTACCTCCATGCCGCCTGTACAAAGGTCTAAGGAGAAAGCTCGCATTTTGGATTTCTCGCTTTTGATTATTCTCAACTTAGACATCCATACCGGGACAACATGGACAACGAGATAATGGACTCCTCTTTAATGCATAAGCATGTGGCAACAATTATTATTCTCATATGAGATTGAGGATATGTGTCCAAAACTGAAACTTCCACCATGAATCATGGCTTTAGTTAGCGGCCCAAAGTTCTTCTCTAACAATATGCATGCTCCAACCATAAAGGTGGTAGATCTCTCTTACTTCGGACAAGACGGACATGCATAGCAACTCACATGATATTCAACAAGGAATAGTTGATGGCGTCCCCGAAGCATGGTTATCGCACAACAAGCAACTTAATAAGAGATAAAGTGCATAAGTACATATTCAATACCACAATAGTTTTTAAGCTATTTGTCCCATGAGCTATATATTGCAAAGGTGAATGATGGAATTTTAAAGGTAGCACTCAAGCAATTTACTTTGGAATGGCGGATAAATACCATGTAGTAGGTAGGTATGGTGGACACAAATGGCATAGTGGTTGGCTCAAGGATTTTGGATGCATGAGAAGTATTCCCTCTCGATACAAGGTTTAGGCTAGCAAGGTTATTTGAAACAAACACAAGGATGAACGGTGCAGCAAAACTCACATAAAAGACATATTACAAGGATTATAAGACTATACATCGTCTTCCTTGTTGTTCAAACACCTTACTAGAAATTATCTAGACCTTACAGAGACCAATTATGCAAACCAAATTTTAGCATGCTCTATGTATTTCTTCATTAATGGGTGCAAAGTATATGATGCAAGAGCTTAAACATGAGCACAACAATTGCCAAGTATCACATTACCCAAGACATTATAGCAAATTACTACATGTATCATTTTCCAATTCCAACCATATAACAATTTAACGAAGAGGAAACTTCGCCATGAATATTATGAGCTAAGAACACATGTGTTCATATGAACCAGCGGAGCGTGTCTCTCTCCCACACAAGCATTTATTCAAACAAAAACAAAAACAAGAAACATACAGAAGCTCCAAGTAAAGTACATAAGATGTGACGGAATAAAAATATAGTTTCAGGGAAGGAACCTGATAATGTTGTCGATGAAGAAGGGGATGCCTTGGGCATCCCCAAGCTTAGACGCTTGAGTCTTCTTGAAATATGCAGGGGTGAACCACCGGGGCATCCCCAAGCTTAGAGCTTTCACTCTCCTTGATCATAGTATATCATCCTCCTCTCTTGACCCTTGAAAACTTCTTCCACACCAAACTTTAAGCAAACTCATTAGAGGGTTAGTGCATAATCAAAAACTCACATGTTCGGAGGTGATACAATCATTCTTAACACTTCTGGACATTGCTCAAAGCTACTTGGAAGGTAATGGAACAAAGAAATCCACCCAACACAGCGAAAGAAGCAATGCGAAATAAAAGGCAGAATCTGTCAAAAACGGAACAGTCCGTAAAGACGAATTTTAAAATGGCACCAGACTTGCTCAAATGGAAAAACTCAAAACTAATGAAAGTTGCGTACATATCTGAGGATCACTCACGTAAATTGGAATAATTTTCTGAGTTACCTGCAGAGAATTAGACCCAGATTCGTGACGGACAGGCAATGCTGTTTACTGCGCGGCAATCCAAATCTAGCATCAACTTTACCATAGAGACTTTACTTGGCACAAAAACATGATAAGGAGAGGTTGCTACA
>NC_061511.1:189507336-189540181 GCF_022539505.1 Lolium rigidum | reverse complement strand
ACATATATATCATTATGCGGGATCAAAATAGTCAAGCTTCTCGATACACAAGACAGCAGCCAAACAGTTAACCAGACAGACAGTAAGCACGGAGAGGATGCGCAAAGATGTCAAAAAAAACATGGCACATGAACCAAGGATTTCCACAATAGATTTGTGCTTTTCAGTTGGTGCGGAGAGGCGGAATAGCATAGGACAAAATCTGGCTTGACTGAAGTATGCATGAAAACGTATGCGTTTGGCTCCTAGCATTCGCCATGTGATACATCAATATATCATGTAGTATTATGCACTACGCTACGCATAGACTACGAGAAGAAATCAGCCTCGATAAAAGGGCTAAGCAATTTTACTAGCCCCGCTGTGGGAGGGCAACTGGGCAAGTAGCTGTTGCCAGTGATCATCACATGTAACAGAGCGCTCGCCTCTCGAAGCAAAGTAACGCGACAGAGCTCGCTACCTCTCGTGCGACATTCATGGACGCGAAAAAGTGGGGGAACGGGATAATAACTGTAGCGTACTCCGAATTACAGGGAGCTCGGATGAGCCAATTTGACCGGCAGGGTGGCAACTAGCGAACAAGTAGGTGCCAAACAAGTAAACCAGTAGCAGACATAAACGCTGGACAATGAAGACCCCCAGAACATCTGCGACCCAAAAAAAAAAACATCTCTCGTAGCGCACAGCACAGCTGAATCTACAAATTACCGGCCCTTGAACGGAGGACGCATAATTCCGCAGCACATGAGCGCAGGAGCAGGCAAATGCATCTAGAGCCAACTGCGGGGGCGCAGAAGCCGCGCCGTGGATTCCGGGGCGACTGGACCCGGACACGCGGGGTAGGGAGGGGGTGGGGGGATTTCGGGGGGGCGCTCACCTGCTCGATGTCGCGCTCGACGGGCCCGGCCCTGGCGCCGCCGAGATCCGAGGACGCGTCCGACATCATCGGCGTCAGCGCGCGGCCCTCCCCATCGCGCCGCGCCTCGTTCCGGCAGCAGCGCCTAGGGCCGGCCTGCCTAGCGCGCCGCAAATGGGGGGCGCGCGGGGAGGAGCCGTAGGCCGCGGCGGCCCGCGCGGCGCGGCGCGGTAGGGTTCCGGGTGAGGCGGCGCGGCGAGATCCGGGCGGCGGGAGGGGTTTGGGAGGGGAGCGGGCAGTGGCGAGCTGGAGGGCGAGATCGAGGGCGAGGAATGGAGAGAGGGGGGAGGACGAGGTGGTGGGAGGAGGAGGAGGGGAGGGGAGGCGTTCGTGTGTGTGTTTTTTTCTCGGTTCTGGCGGAGGCGGCTTTTTGCTCGGAGCTGTTGGTGCGTTAGGTTTGTTTACGACGCGTGCGGCTCTGCGCTGTGATTGCTAGGGGAGTACTGCTATGTGCTTTGCTGTGCGGCGCAGCTGTTACGGCCACGGCGGCCGTCAGTGGTAGCACGGTGATTGGACGCCGTGTGGTTGAAACTCGTTGGCTGTGGGGCGCACCAGCAAAGTGAAGTGAGGGGAATCTCATTCTTTTTTCCCGTTTTCAGATCATGAGAGGAGGAGAATCTGTTTGTGACTTTGTGCGGCTGTCGACGTGGTTCATCATGTGCCACCGTAAGTAAGAATGCCTCATCCGCACCAATACAAAGTTATAGCATCTTCAGTGGCTCGACGCAAATGTTCCACTGTGATGTTTAATAAACTTATTACATCTAAGTAACTAAAGGTTTTTAGGAGCATTGCCAAAGAGAAAATTCAATGAGATGGGATTGACTATTCCTCGTTCTCTTCATGGCTTGCTAATGCCCATGTATGATCAAGCAAATTCGTCTGGAGAGAGAGGTTTGCAAATATTGTTGTCGGAGATTTTAATGTTCATAAGCAGAAGCTTCTCCCATGTTTCTGCCCCAGGTTGTGGCTGAACCAAGTCACCCTGGAATTTCCATATGTGATCATTGAGGCCACCAAGACGATGTCTCAACGATCATGTTGTGCCTAATCACACAACAGTCCATCACCTCATGCATGGTTTTCTTTTTAAAAAAAAACATGTTTTAGCTGGGTGACGAATAATAGCCTACCCGGACGAATATCAGAGAGCAGAGCGGAGCACACTAATGTCATTGTGGGAACCGGCCATGCCAAAGAAAGAGTGCCAAATCAACAAATCATGTGATCACACTGCATCAAAAATGATAGTGCATCCCTCGACATGGCCGATGTACTGAGCATGCCATGCAAATGGACAGTTCTTCCACTCTCGATGCATGCATGCAGTCTGTCATTGATTGTCTCCGGGAACCCTCTTGCCTCGAAGTGGTGTATCCTCAAATGTTGGATCTCTTAAGTAAATTCTGTCGAAACTGCAATCACGGCTCGACAAAACATGTACATGGATTCAAGGTAGGTACTCTCACTCATTCGTAGGTACTCGTCGAACATATCACCAGACATTCCATATTACCACACTGGGGAGGATCTTCTTCCTAGTGGGGGAATGAGGGTGCTCCTTCACAGTGGGGGCAGCAAGGGCAGTGGCGGAGCCAGAACTTAAAGCATGTGTTGTCATTCTAAATCTGTGATGTCAAATGCATGTATTTTTAATATTTTTTGACATGATTTTTACTAACAGACAAAGAATTTGACAAAAATCTGTGTGGTCATATGACTACACAGGTCTACATGTGGCTCCACCACTGAGCAAGGGCCCTTCTATGGATGGATCATATGGTTGGGGGGCGAACCCCGACTATCCTGGCTACTAGCTTCACCCCGAGTTTGCGGGAGTATGTATCCTTCCTCTTTTCTCCATTGTATATTGTCGTGCTAGTTTTCATTTCAGTTGAGTGCACTGTACTTTTTTTTAGTTTACAATTTGAAAAACCAAAAATATTTCTATTTTTTTGTTTTTGCATGTTGTTTCCTTTCAACAAAAACCTAAAAAACTAAAAAGATTTTCGTTTTAGAAGAACAATGAAAAGAGAGTAACAAAATCTGCATGATGATGTTCACCGTTTTATTTTTAGTTCTTAGCATGTAACTCC
Organism: Lolium rigidum; assembly: GCF_022539505.1. Lineage (NCBI taxonomy): Eukaryota > Viridiplantae > Streptophyta > Magnoliopsida > Poales > Poaceae > Lolium > Lolium rigidum. The sequence continues at coordinate 189,537,169 of NC_061511.1, read as the reverse complement.
GATTGGGCTCAAGTTTTAGCAGAACTTATAACTTTGGGATTTCTATTTTCGTGCCCCTGCTTCGTTAGTTGTACTCAGTTTTCCCCAGCTCGTTAGTTTTTCCTCAGTTTTCCCCTCCCTCTAGTTTGAAACCCCTCGAAGACGCGGGTTGCCGTCGGGTCGAGAGGCCTTCACCGGTTACCGTGAGGTCGGTTCCTCGCCGACCGTCTCGTGCCGACGGGTGGATCCATCTACCGGCCGACGCGTGGGCCGTTTTATTTCCTGATTGTATACGCGGTGCTGCCAATGACAAATGGGGCCGCTCTATGGGGCTGCCGCGGCCAATGACCGGTGGGTCGTCTATTTATTTATAGAAAATTATATATTGCCGCTCTGTGGGGCCTCCGCAGCCAATGACCGTTGTGGTCGTCTATTTTATTTAGAGAATATAATATAGAGCCGCTCCGTAGGGGCCGCCTCAGCCCATGGCACGTGACTATTTTCGCAGCTTAATCTAAAGTGACTCTTATGCTAAACATTGTGCATCCCGACGTTGACCTAGCGGTGGTGGCGAGCATAGCCGTTCCGACCATGCCGATATCGGCATCGGCATCGGCATCGTTTGGAGGATGTGGTGCTCGAATAATAGTGGAAATGGGATGTTATTTTTTACATGCATAATATATAGAAAATAGCTAGATCTCTAAATCGATGCATATGAAGCTACATATATATTCTTGGTCATAATCCCCTTAATTATCTAAAGGGGATGGATGCATGGCTTCACGTCGTCGTCGCTTTCATCGTCGGTATCTTCGTCGTCCGAGTAGTAGTACCTCCTGCACATTGTTCCGTCGAACACCTTCACCGTGAGCACATCATCGCCTTCATATTTGAAGTGTACGAACCAGCCGAAATCCACACCGTGCGCGATGGCGAATTTCTCCCAGCCCTTGTCGAGGTACATCCGGCCTTGTCCGTCAAATAGGACCTCCACGGTCCGGAGACGAGGACCGCAGATCAGCTCGCTCGCGAGATACACCTTAGCCGGCTCCTTGCCGTCAAGATAGTCCGCAAATTTTTTTGGGAGTTCTCGCAAAGAGATCGAGCGCCGATCGTTTGAAATTAGGGAACCCTTGAAATTAAAGGTTTTTTAGAACATGCCCATAATTAATCACATGCATCATATATGTGGGAACGCGTACGTACCTTCTTGACCAAAGGGTCTTCATAGACGACGATGAAGAACTCCTCTATGATCAATGGCAGTGTTGACGGTGGTGGTGGCAATGATGATGATCCACTTCCCCTTCCCCTTCCCCTTCCCCTTCCCCTTCCGGTCCGCGTCCGAGACGTGGAAGCCATGGCAATGGATAAAGTGTATGTGAACGAAAAGAAGAGAGAGGCGGAACCTATTGACACAAGGGATGGCCGTGTGGGTGTTTATAAGGGAGAGATGACCGTTGTAGGGTTTACACAATAAAATAAGGAGGAGATGACCGTTGTGGGGGTTTATACACAATAAATTAAGGAGGAGACGACCGTTGTGGGGGTATAGTTTATCATTTTACCGTGAAAAGTAATGCCTAAAAGGAAAGTAATGGCTACAAGAAATCGGTGATGGTTTATCGTTTTTTGCGTGAAAAGTAATGGGTACAAGAAATGGGTGATGGTGTATCATTTTTTGCGTGAAAAGTAATGGCTACACGAAATGGGTGATGGTGTATCATTTTTGTGCGTGAAAAGTAATGGCTACAACAAATCGGTGATGGTTTATCATTTTTGTGCGTGAAAAGTAATGGCTACAACAAAATCGGTGATGGTTTATCATTTTTTTGCGTGAAAAGTAATGGGTACACGAAATGGGTGATGGTGTATCATTTTTGTGCGTGAAAAGTAATGGCTACAAGAAATCGGTGATGGTTTATCGTTTTTTGCGTGAAAAGTAATGGGTACAAGAAATGGGTGATGGTGTATCATTTTTTGCGTGAAAAGTAATGGCTACACGAAATGGGTGATGGTGTATCATTTTTTGCGTGAAAAGTAATGGATACACGAAATGGGTGATGGTGTATCATTTTTGTGCGTGAAAAGTAATGGCTACAACAAATCGGTGATGGTTTATCATTTTTGTGCGTGAAAAGTAATGGCTACAACAAAATCGGTGATGGTTTATCATTTTTTGCGTGAAAAGTAATGGGTACACGAAATGGGTGATGGTGTATCATTTTTGTGCGTGAAAAGTAATGGCTACAACAAATCGGTGATGGTTTATCATTTTTTGCGTGAAAAGTAATGCCTAAAAAGAGTTTATAATTTAGCTCGTGAAAAATAATGCAGAAAACCAAACTTTGCGTGAAGCTAACCGACGACAGAGAGAGAGAGAGGGTGGTGGCCCCGACCGAGAGAGAGAGATAGGGGTTATCCTGCCCGTTAGATCATACGATCAACGGTCGTCGGGCACGATCCGCGTGACATGGGCTAGACCAATCGGGGCAATGTTGGGCGTCCGTGAGAGTTTGTGAAGGGAGAGGGCAAAGCCGAGTAGTATCAAGAAACCAAGGGCAAGTGAGTAGTAAACGGACTAAGGGATTCAAATATGAGATTTAAAAAATGGAAAATGCGTGTTTTGTACAATGAAACCCATCTTGGCCTACCTCAAACTATTTGCAATACAAATCTACATGAGTGTGAAAATTATGGTCTCATTCGGACAAAGTATGTTTTGGGGAAAGCTGTTTTGGGTAGGGCTTATTATGGAAAACCATGCACCTTCATAGCTACTAGGTGATTTGAGAAGTGGCAATTTGTGGTGAAACTTGATTTATCTACGATTTATCTATGATTTGAGAAGTGGAAATTTGTGGTAAAGACTCCATGAGTAAGTGCCACTCCTTTTCGGAATTTTTTGCACATTAAATAACTCATTTAACTAGTTAATCCCATTTGTTGACTCTCTGTTGACCAGCCACTTGAGGGTAAAACTGAGTATATTGCACTAGTCAGTATTAGCACTCAAGGTGAAAACTGAGCATACAAAAAATGCTAGTATATGACTCGAGGGTATACATGAGTATATCTAAATTTCCGGGGTTAGACTCGAGGACGCGTGTTGCGGTGCGGAAGTGGAAGAAGTGCCATTGTTGACGCGTGTCGCGGTGCGGACGTGGAAGACGTGCCATTGTTGACTCGGGTCGCATTTAGGACGCGTAAGCCCCTCTCTCCCTCCCTCCGCACACGATACGTCTCATTATCGCTCACGCACGAAACCACCCCTCTCACGTCCCATCAACTTCTCCAAAAAACCCCAACCGCCGTACGAGCCCTCCCCTGCCGGCGATGGAGAAGAAGAATGCGCCGGCGGCCATCGCCCCGAGCCCGTCGCCTCCGAGCCCGTCGCCTCCGAGCCCGTCGCCGCCGAGCCCGTCGCCGCCGAGCCCGTCGCCGCCGAGCCCGTCGCCTCCGAGGGCGGCGCATCCGAGGGCGGCGCATCCAAGCGCGGCGCCTCCGTGAACCGGGCCGGTCTCACTGCCGACGGACCACTTCACAAGATCGGCGAATGCTTATTGGCCAAAGAGGAGTACGTGGACAGCTACTCTGCTATGAGGCAAGTCCGTAGAAATTGGCGCTCGGGTTTACTCGATCCCGACGTGCACACCGCACGAATGGATCATGCTACACCACACCCTTCCACGCGCCGCTGAGTTCACCTTCCTCCATCTCGGCACATCCCGCTACGTCACCATAGATCTATCTGCAGTTCGTGCAAGGTTCAAATTCCTCGGCTTTTCCCGTGGCGTCACCATAGATCTTATTTTCAATCTTAGTGTTGAATGTTATCTTTTCAATATATTTTAGATTCTACTTCCTCGGCTTTTCCCGTGGCGTCATCGTGCTTGCCCAGAAGAACCCACCGCACAAGATACGACTGCTGAACCCACTCACAAAGAAATCGAACACGATGTTTGAGGCGCGAGATGCCATCTGTTTTTCCGAAATCGATCGCTGTTATCAAATCCCCGACTATGGTCTTCGTTGCCACACATTACCCGCCGGAAATTGGTTGGGTCGATGAGAGCACTCCAACTAAGGATATAAATGAAGATGGGGATTGGGGAGAAGGAAGATTTTCGATCAAGAACCATGGTTTCCGTTCCATTACCCCGTTCAATGGTGAACCGTATGCGGTAGCTGCGGACAATTTTGAGATCGGAAGAATAGTGTGCACCAATATACGGTTGCAGCAGCGCGCGAGCACCTGTCAAGATGGAGACACTAATTTCATTTCCGAACTTGGACGTCAGAAGTTCTACCTTGTGGAGTCGGATGGTGAGCTGCTGCTTGTGTTGTTGGTCAGCGCGGCTTTGGCGGGCAAACCATTGGTGTACCGTGTGGACACTCAGAGCCACTCTCTCCATCCGGTCACTAACATTGGCAGTAATGCCTTCTTCGTGAATTATATCCGGTGTATCTCCGTCGACACCGAGTGTACCCGACACTTCAACCTGGCAGCATCTACTACACGGATTTGGGTTATATCGGAGCGTACTCTCATGATACAAATGCCTGGGATGAGTGGCCACTACGTGTGGATAGAATAGGATTCTACGGTTTGAGAAATGAACACAGGCCATACCGTTTGGAGGATGTATTGGCCTCACACTGCGGACGGAAGGAGTTCAATGAATATTTCCTTGGGGAATTGCACGAATGGAGCGACGGAGAAATATATGAGGAGGAATGAAGAACAAATTCATTCATCCTAATCTTCTTGTTGTCCATACATTGCGTGCGTGATCTTGTATATTTTTGCAGCTTAGTTTGTCGTGAACATTAACAATGTTATTGGCTGCTTTTAGCTGTCGTATGCAGTTTACCTATGTATTATACTTAGTTTTCTCGATTATGCTCGCTGTGAATTTATCATATAATAGCTTCTAGATTTGCTACTAGATTTGCTGCCATATTGGGCAAAAAACGAGGGCCAAAAGGCATAAATAACCCCAGAGATTTGCTACTAGATTTGCTGCCATATTGAAGAAAGACAGAAATAGAAGCTTCTCTAGATTTGATACTAATTTGGTGAAAAAGACAGAGAGAGAAAGAGGGGAAAAAGTGCTCTTAAAAATGCCAATTTGGGCCGAGAGAGACAAAACCCAGCTCCTGCTCACGTGCAACCAAACGCTTCTCGTCTCGTCCCACGCGGTCCCTTTCTACCAGCCCCACGCGACGCGGCCCCACACGACGCGGCCCCACGGACGACGCGGCGCAATACGTCGGCACAGAACGTCCAAATAAACGGATTCCTTCCGTCCGAGCTCCTTCTGCGGGTCTTCAGACAAAGGCTAGGGTAAAACTGAGGAAAAACTAAGGGGCTGGGGAAAACTGAGCACAACTAAGGAACCGAGGGCACGAAAATAGAAATCCCTATAACTTTTCATACCCCACGCTCATAAAAATTGGTAAAAATTTCTGGGATGTTTAAGTAGAGCAAAACTTGGATGCATAGCTGCTGGAATTTGTTGGCATATTTTATATTTCATCACTAAAAGTGGCTAGTTGAACTTGCAAATTATCTGAAATTAATGCTATACTTGTATATGGATCCCAACCACATGAGACATCATATTGACATCATTTTATTGAGATCGTTGATGTAAGAATAAGATGCTTTGAGTAAACCAAATTTAAATTTCTTAATTCTATATGTGAGCATATTGTGCAGTTCAAGTTGGGAGAGGAAGAGCAACGATGATGAAACTGTATGTGAGGATCGATAAAAGAGGTATGACACCTTTGCTATATTCATGTATGGAATTTAACGATATCAAAATATTTGTGCATAGTTTCATCAATACTTGGGTAAGTGATACTAGATGTCTACTATCTTTGTGTTCTCCTCTTTATTTGTGATGCAACCGAGATATTATTGGGAAATACTACTTATACATGATTGGGAGATAGTAGCTTTGAATATAAGTCTACGCATCCCATTATTCTTGTTATTGCGAACTTGGCACATGTTTAATGATGAATTATATTCCTATGTGTCTTTAAAATATGAAGGTTGATGTTTATATGATGGTCCAGCCTATTAAATGGCGAACCTCATCGTCGAAGCATACATAAGTCGGCTGGTACATCTTTAGTTGACCAACCAATCTGTTGCTAGCCTCTGAACCATTGAGCCACCACTTAGGAAAATAAAAATATGAGAGAAAAGAAAAAAAGAAAAAAAAGAAGATAAGATAAGATAAAAAAGCAAGAGAAAGAAAAAAGAAAGAGAAGAAGAGTTAGAACCCAATGAGTCAGCTATTATGATGATGTCAAAGAAAGGGCTAAAACTAAGAAGTGCCCGAAGCACACTAAATGCTTTTATGCTACAAAGGGGAAGAACCCCTGCCACTCATAAGGTGAAAATCTAAGAAGCGAACACCTAACTCATTTCCGTTCCACTATATGGTCAACTAAAGATACTAACTACTTATTCATATATGAGTCTTCTATGAAAGTTTGAATGTTAAAAGACTGAAAAGATACGACATCCTCCCATTATTCAGGTTTGGAACCAAGCATAATGAAATTACTAGTCGACAAATGAAAGAATTAAAGGTCTTGAAAATCTTGCAAATGATTCAATCAAATGCGATGCGAAAATGTTGTTTGTTGCCACTATCAATTAATCATGTCCAAGTAGTGTTGCCATATAGTACCTCTTTTACACCATGTATAGATAGAGGAACATGAACATAGTGCATAGTAAAACTTTGTCATTAATTTGTGAAGCTATGTATCGAATGCTTGCCATGTTAAATTGATTATGCACGCATAGAGCAAAGTTGTTGTCAAAATATTTTATCGCTTTTGCACTATGTTTGAGTTGTTTGAGGACAAAAAACGAGCTAAACTTGGGGGAATTGATACATCTCAAATGTATCTACTTTTCCAAGCACTTTGCTCAAAGATTTGCTCTGGAATCTCACCATACTTGGATAAAAACTACTGAATCCGACGTTGTTTTTAGCAAAGTCTTGTTTCTGTCAGTTTTTGCAGGAAATAAAATCGAGAAAAAAAAACCAAGAGAGTTTTTCATCAAAATAGAGGGTCTGGAGCTTTGGATCACGAGAGGGGAGGCAAGAGGCCCAAAAGGCACTGGCGGCGCGCCCTATGGTGTTGGGCGCGCCACTCAGGGGGCGCGCCGCCAGGTGCCTTTTGGCCCCCGGCCCCCCCCCCCCCCCCCCCCCCGCCTCGCGTGGTGCTTTATATACCCTAAAAACATACCCCTCTGGAAGCACGAGACGTTTCGCGAAACAGAGCGCCCCAAGACCACGATCTTCATTTTGGGGGTCAGATTGATCCTGCTCTCCACCCCAGATAGAGGGATTTTGAGGGCTTCTTCATCACCGCCACCAACATCATCGCCAACCACCATGGACTCACTCTCCATCACCATGAGTGATTAGTTCTCTATAGGATTAAGAGGTGGATGGGTTTTGGATGAGATTGATCATGTAATCATCCACATGTATCGAGATTTGAGGTGTTTGTCTTGAAGATATTCTTGTATGAGTATTGGTGCACCTTTGCTATCTTTAATGCTTGTTACTAGCTAGGCTCGAGTGACATGATTTCAGTACTGAACCTATATTGCTTTATCATATATATGAGGTTGGTATCTATTTGCAAGGTGTATTGCGTATTATTATGCTAACCATGTGAATCTCTAAGGTGACAAATAGGGAAAAACAAGACGAATATGTGATAGTTCGAGGATATTGTGTGTTCATGGATCTTAATGATTTTTTCCAGGCTATTCGAAGGATATACCTTAATTGTTTATAGTTCCAAGTTGGCCCCGGTAAAATGGGAAAGCGGGACAAAATATGTTATGCGAATTCTCTTTGTTAGTATGCATAGCTATATTTGGAGTATACACCTAAACACAACTGAATTAGAGATGGATGCTATGTTAGTTGGGTTACATTATATGATCAAAATTATTCATACAACACCCCACTACTACCTCATGCATACGCTTTTATCCACTGAAAGTTACATAAATACTACTTCCGGTGCAAACTGAAAATCTGTTGTTACTGTTTACTATTTGCTTTTTACTATTTGAATCAACTGCGATAAAATCACCACTTGCTTTGTGAGTTTATTGATATACATGTGTGGTTGAGAGTGAAGTATCAATTGCTAAAATCTTGTTGGTATTTTTGGGTCCCCTTGAGTCGAACTATAAATTTGGGTAATACTTTCCGTCGAAGATTTCAGCGATACCCTGTACGTGTGGGTATCAGAAGCATATAAGAAATGTGACTGGTATTTGTAGATGACGTGCTGACATTTCACATTTTCACAACACAAAACAGAATCCACAAAAGTGTCTAGAAATGCCAATTGGGTATCACACCAAAAATACACGGGGAATACATATCACGTGTTGCGGGAGATGCACCTGAACTTTCAGATGAAGATTTTGAAGTTATGTTCTTTTTTCTTTAAGTCGATAGGATAGTTCTTGTATGATTTGTTTCGACGCATTATCATCATACAAAAGGCTCGAAATTGCCTGAAGGTTGCAAGGATGTTATTTCTCCAAAAAAAATTGTTCTAAAATAATTCTCTTTGTGCATGGTGTTATGGTGCACCTATTCTGCCTCTATGTTTTAGTGCGTCAATCAATGAGGGTCTATCCTTAGCGGTTACATTTCTGATGCCAACCCCACTATCCTCTTCACTCATGACTCATGAGTAGCCATGACCTTATCATTGACCAAAAACCCGTATATGTTATTTGCCATCTCAACACTAAATGTATACTAACATGTACTAGGTTCAACGGGTATGTACACGTCTTCTAGTTTAAGATCGGAGGTTTGTATAAGTAGCAATCATATGGAATTCTTATGAATTTATGGCGTACATCTTTTTGTGGTATCTTCACTATGTGTGTGCGCGCGTGTGCGCGCGCTGTGTATAATTGTAAGGTCTTTTGTCGTGAACTAAGAGAAATAGAGCTTCGGCCATGACATGACATTTTCCCTATTAGAGACATAAGAAATGTAAATGGTATTTCTAGATAATGTGATGGCATTTCACAATATAGTCTTCTTTGAAACAAATATCTGAACATGGGATTAGAAAAACACATATAAAATAGGCAAGGATTGTGAAATTCTACCCAAAAAAGACCACAAATTCTCTAGGAAAGTCAATTGGCTGTCATGCTAACAATACACGGGGAATATACATCACTGTGTCAATTACTATACAGAGAGAAAAGGAAGAGTGAGAGATGCACCAGAACTTTCAAATAAAAATATCCATGAAGTTAGAAATTTTGTTATTTTTTCATTTAAAGTCCATAGGACAGTTCTTGTACGAGCTCATTTGGCGCATTCCTATTATATGAAAAGGCTAGCAATTTCCTCAAGTTTGTAAGGCTATTATTTCTCCAACATTTCTTTGTTCTAAAATGACCCTCCATGTACATCGTGCACCTGTAGATTTTACCGCGACAATTGATCGGGGCCTATCCTCTCGTCCTGAGTGGTTTAATTTCAGATGTCAACGTTGCTCCCCTCTGCACTCATTACTCATGAGCAGGCGTGATCTTGTATTATGGACAAAAACAGTCACATGTCCTCCCTATGGGCGGCGTTATCTGCAATCCCAACACTAAATGTATATACTAACATGCAATCCCTTAAGATTAGAATATTGCATGTGGTTCTTCGATAATAAGGTTTTGCCTGCGAAAGACAATTTGGCCAAAAGGAATTGGACATGATCTAATAAATGTGGGTTCTGTGATTCTGAGGAAATGGTTGAACATTTATTAATTAGATGTTCCTTTGCAAAATTGACTTGGAGAACGGTCCATTTTACGTTTAATATATCTCCTCGAGCTAATATCAAAAATATGTTTGGAAATTGACTAAATGGGATAGATAAGAAAACAAGGCTCGAATTTGCGTAGGAGTATGTGCTTTGCTTTGGGAAATATAAAATTATCGTAATGATGTGATTGTTAACAGAGTGGAAGGTGCATTCTTTTTGCAGGCTATCCAAAAAGCTACTTATTGGATTCACATGTGGTTTTATCTTCTTCCCATGGATCAGTGGAACTTTTTCCTGGAGTCTGGATGCACTCGGTTGATGGCGGTCGTATGGGATATCTTCGGCGAGGGTGGTTGGCAGTGCACTAATAGGATACAATATGCATAGACATTTCATGTATTCTTTTTTGCGATGGCTAATTCATGTAGCCACATTATCTGACCCGTGAACTTGTAATAACTATTAGCACTTGAGACTTCTTAATAAAAGGTTGTGCCCATCACTCTGATGCAGTGGCAGGGGTGTTAACTCCCTCATTTCGAAAAAAAGAGTGTGTATTTGTTTCCATGAATGTCAAACTTCACTAACTTTAACCAAGTTTATTAAGAAAAATACTGATACCTACAATACCGAATATATAGCATATTAAAATATATTTCATGATGAATCAAATGGTATTTATTTGATATTCTAGATATTAATATTTTTGCGCATTTATTTCTTCAAAGTTTACACGGTTTGACTTAAAAAATCTTATACGCACAATGGCATAGAGGGAGTACTGGTTGAACTAGTGTGGTAACATTTTTTAATTGATTAGATCGGATTTTTGTATCACTAGCAACCAAATAAAAAACTTATGTAATCCCTTCATTTCAATTAATAAAATGGTTTATATATTTTAATGCGGACTTTCATTGGGAATGAGGCATGACGCCATCGCGGATAACATCGGTGGCAGAGGAGGCACGGTGCTCCTTCGTAGGCCTGTTCCCCCGTGATGCCCCGATTGACGATATGGGGGTCAGTCGAGGGAGGGAGGGGAGGGCAGCAACCGGCGGCGACAGCAGCTAAGGGAACCCTAGGGAAGGGGGAGCCATCTTGGAAGACAAGGTTCTGTATGTGCCGGGTTGTCGCGTGTCCAGACAAACACCAACTGATTAACTTAAGACTCCATATTGATACGACTTTGATTAATTAGCACTTGATATCGTACTGGTCCTGTGCCGATGCTCTTATTAACGGCCAAAGTGGCAATCATGCGTACAGACCACAGTACTGTTCTGTGTACTGGAAGCAACTAATTAAACTGGCTGCAACTAGTTAAGGTGACATGGGCGAGCTGCAAGCTGCTTGGGTTAGCTCACCGGTAGCGACCGGCACGGCCCCGATGACCTGGGCCAACGACGGAGCAGTTGCACCCGTTCTGCATTGGCTCTCGTCACGCGGAATTTCGACAGATAAATACCGCAGCGAATCCTGCGTACGGTCCCTGTTGATGGAGATCGCTTTGCATGAAACTCCAAATATGAAATGTCGGGCATTGTTCAAACAAACAAAATGTTGGGCACTTTGCATTTCAGAGACACGTTGAAAATGTCTGGGCAGGGCTGGTCGCAAAGTTTGCCAGCCTGCAGTGCTAGCGGCCGGCCGGCCAGGAATGAGTGAGCAGTGACCACCTCCAGCACACACACATGCCGCAGTGCATTATGCACGCATCATGTGGCTTATTATTTCTCTCATCGATCGATGTCCGACCTTTTCCCCCTAGGCGAGGAGCTTTCTTTCTATAGCTCAATAGCTTCCGTTGCAAGTTGCAAAAGCTATGGCCGATGGGTATGCATATGTAAATATAACGTGTAGTATGCTCTCTAGCAGATCACAGAAAAAAAGGGTCTGGAACCGGATAAATCTGGACGATTTTTGGGACTAGGCTTTTTTGGGGTCGTCATGATGGCCTACCCTGAATAAAATTATTCAAATTACCTATAACAAAACGAGCGACCACTATATACTGGTGTGTCAGAGAGTGTTTTAGGATTTAATTCCCCGAACCCACTATATACCCGCATTTCCCAAGCCCACCCATGCTCAATGCCGCACCTCGCGATCAATCAACAGAGTAATAACACACAGATCTGCCAGTCGTTGCCCCCTAGGTCTCCCTCCAAGGAGGAAGCGGAATGACGACATGTACCCGCAGCGGCCCGTGGGGAGCTCACATGCGTCTCTGCATGCACAACTCGTTAAGCTTGAGCAAGCTATGGAGCCATGATGCCGGGGTAGGCCCTCTCTTGGAGCAATCCGAAAGCATGGCACGACCCCAGCTGGATATCCTTGACATGGTGATGCTCCCATGTGTTAAGGCGATCAAGGAGGCATTGCAGGCGTTCATCGATGCAAAGGAGGCTGCAAGGGTGACCCACGGACGCCGCCTTGCACCACCACCTCGAGAAGGCGGAGGAGGAGCTCGACCTATAGCAGGCGCTCCTCGAGAGCTTTTCCATCATGGACGGCTTCGTGCAACCTCTGGCTCCCCCTATGATGCGTGTAGTTGACACGTTCGTTGGGAACCCCAAGAGGAAGGTGTGATGCGCACAGCGGCAAGTTTCCCTCAGTTAGAAACCAAGGTTTAATCGAACCAGTAGGAGTCAAGAAGCACGTTGAAGGTTGATGGCGGCGGGAAGTAGTGCGGCGCAACACCGGAGATTCCGGCGCCAACGTGAACCCGCACAACACAACCAAAATACTTTGCCCCAACGAAACAGGTGAGGTTGTCAATCTCACCGGCTTGCTGTAACAAAGGATTAACCGTATTGTGTGGAAGATGATTGTTTGCAAGAAAACAGAAAGAACAAGTATTGCAAGCAGATTTGTATTTCAAGATAAAAGAATGGACCGGGGTCCACAGTTCACTAGAGGTGTCTCTCCCATAAGATAAAAGCATGTTGGTTGAACAAATTACAGTCGGGCAATTGACAAATAGAGAGGGCATAACAATGCACATACATGTCATGATAAATATAGTGAGATTTAATTGGGCATTACGACAAAGTACATAGACCGCCATCCAGCTCGCATCTATGCCTAAAAAGTCCACCTTCAGAGTTATCATCCGAACCCCTTCCTAGTATTAAGTTGCTAACAACAGACAATTGCATTAAGTATTGCGCGTAATGTAATCAATAACTACATCCTCGGACATAGCATCAATGTTTTATCCCTAGTGGCAACAACACATCCATAACCTTAGGGGTTTCTGTCACTCCCCCCATTCACGGAGACATGAACCCACTATCGAGCATAAATATTCCCTCTTGGAGTTACTAGCATCAACTTGGCCGGAGCCTCTACTAATAACGGAGAGCATGCAAGATCATAAACAACACATAGGTAATAACTTGATAATTAACATAACATGGTATTCTCTATCCATCGGATCCCGACAAACACAACATATAGCATTACGTGATAGATGATTTTGATCATGTTAGGCAGCTCACAAGATCCAACAATGAAGCACAATGAGGAGAAGACAACCATCTAGCTACTCGCTATGGACCCATAGTCCAGGGGTGAACTACTCACTCATCACTCCGGAGGCGACCATGGCGGTGAAGAGTCCTCCCGGAGATGAATCCCCTCTCCGGCAGGGTGCCGGAGGAGATCTCCAGAATCCCCCGAGATGGGATTGGCGGCGGCGGCGTCTCAGTAAGGTTTTCCGTATCGTGCCTCTCGGTACTGGGGGTTTCGCGACGGAGGCTTTAAGTAGGCGAAAGGGCAGGTCAAGAGGCGGCACGAGGGGCCCACACCACAGGCCGGCGCGGCCAGGGCCTGGGCCGCGCCGCCCTGGTGTGTCGCCACCTCGTGGCCCCACTTCGACTCTCCTTCGGTCTTCCGGAAGCTTCGTGGCAAAATAGGACCCCGGGCGTTGATTTCGTCCAATTCCGAGAATATTTCGTTACTAGGATTTCGAAACCAAAAACAGCAGAAACAAAGAATCGGCTCTTCGGCATCTTGTTAATAGGTTAGTTCCAGAAAATGCACGAATATGACATAAAGTGTGCATAAAACATGTAGATATCATCAATAATGTGGCATGGAACATAAGAAATTATCGATACGTCGGAGACGTATCAGCATCCCCAAGCTTAGTTCTTCTCGTCCCGAGCAGGTAAAACGATAACAAAGATAATTTCTGAAGTGACATGCCATCATAACCTTGATCATACTATTTGTAAACATATGTAATGAATGCAGCGATCAAAACAATGGTAATGACATGAGTAAACAAGTGAATCATAAAGCAAAGACTTTTCATGAATAGTACTTCAAGACAAGCATCAATAAGTCTTGCATAAGAGTTAACTCATAAAGCAATAAATCAAAGTAAAGGTATTGAAGCAACACAAAGGAAGATTAAGTTTCAGCGGTTGCTTTCAACTTATAACATGTGTATCTCATGGATAATTGTCAACATAGAGTAATATAACAAGTGCAATATGCAAGTATGTAGGAATCAATGCACAGTTCACACAAGTGTTTGCTTCTAGAGGTGGAGAGAAATAGGTGAACTGACTCAACATAAAAGTAAAAGAATGGTCCTTCAAAGAGGAAAGCATCGATTGCTATATTTGTGCTAGAGCTTTTATTTTGAAAACATGAAACAATTTTGTCAACGGTAGTAATAAAGCATATGAGTTATGTAAATTATATCTTACAAGTTGCAAGCCTCATGCATAGTATACTAATAGTGCCCGCACCTTGTCCTAATTAGCTTGGACTACCGGATCATCGCAATACACATGTTTTAACCAAGTGTCACAATGGGGTACCTCCATGCCGCCTCGTACAAAGGTCTAAGGAGAAAGCTCGCATTTTGGATTTCTCGCTTTTGATTATTCTCAACTTAGACATCCATACTCGGGACAACATGGAAAACAGATAATGGACTCCTCTTTAATGCATAAGCATGTGGCAACAATTATTATTCTCATATGAGATTGAGGATATATGTCCAAAACTGAAACTTCCACCATGAATCATGGCTTTAGTTAGCGGCCCAATGTTCTTCTCTAACAATATGCATGCTCCAACCATTAAGGTGGTAGATCTCTCTTACTTCGGACAAGACGGACATGCATAGCAACTCACATGATATTCAACAAAGAATAGTTGATGGTGTCCCCGAAACATGGTTATCGCACAACAAGCAACTTAATAAGAGATAAAGTGCATAAGTACATATTCAATACCACAATAGTTTTTAAGCTATTTGTCCCATGAGCTATATATTGCAAAGGTGAATGATGGAATTTTAAAGGTAGCACTCAAGCAATTTACTTTGGAATGGCGGATAAATACCATGTAGTAGGTTGGTATGGTGGACACAAATGGCATAGTGGTTGGCTCAAGGATTTTGGATGCATGAGAAGTATTCCCTCTCGATACAAGGTTTAGGCTAGCAAGGTTATTTGAAACAAACACAAGGATGAACGGTGCAGCAAAACTCACATAAAAGACATATTGTAAACATTATAAGACTCTACACCGTCTTCCTTGTTGTTCAAAACTCAATACTAGATATTATCTAGACTCTAGAGAAACCAAATATGCAAACCAAATTAGCAAGCTCTAAGTGTTTCTTCATTAATGGGTGCAAAGTATATGATGCAAGAGCTTAAACATGAGCACAACAATTGCCAAGTATCAAATTATCCAAGACATTTTAGAATTACTACATGTAGCATTTTCCAATTCCAACCATATAACAATTTAACGAAGAAGAAACTTCGCCATGAATACTATGAGTAAAGCCTAAGGACATGCTTGTCCATATGCTACAGCGGAGCGTGTCTCTCTCCCATACAGTGAATACTAGGATCCATTTTATTCAAACAAAACAAAAAACAAAAACAAACCGACGCTCCAAGCAAAGTGCATAAGATGTGACGGAATAAAAATATAGTTTCAGGGGAGTAACCTGATAATGTTGTCGATGAAGAAGGGGATGCCTTGGGCATCCCCAAGCTTAGACGCTTGAGTCTTCTTAGAATATGCAGGGGTGAACCACCGGGGCATCCCCAAGCTTAGAGCTTTCACTCTCCTTGATCTTTTTGCATCATTTCCCTCTCTTGATCCTTGAAAACTTCCTCCACACCAAACTCGAAACAACTCATTAGAGGGTTAGTGCACAATAAAAATTAACATGTTCAGAGGTGACACAATCATTCTTAACACTTCTGGACATTGCATAAAGCTACTGGACATTAATGGATCAAAGAAATTCATCCAACATAGCAAAAGAGGCAATGCGAAATAAAAGGCAGAATCTGTCAAAACAGAACAGTCCGTAAAGATGGATTTAATTGAGGCACCAGACTTGCTCAAATGAAAATGCCCAAATTGAATGAAAGTTGCGTACATATCTGGGGATCACTCACGTAAATTGGCTTAATTTTCTGAGTTACCTACAGAGAATTAGACCCAGATTCGTGACAGCAAAGAAATCTGTTTCTGCGCAGTAATCCAAATCTAGTATTCACTTTTCTATCAAAGAATTTACTTGGCACAACAAAACTCAAAACTAAGATAAGGAGAGGTTGCTACAGTATTAAACAACTTCCAAGACTCAAATATAAAATAAAAATACTGTAGTAAAAACATGGGTTGTCTCCCATAAGCGCTTTTCTTTAACGCCTTTCAGCTAGGCGCAGAAAGTGTATATCAAGTAACATCAAGAGATGAAGCATCAACATCATAATTTGTTCTAATAATAGAATCAAAAGGTAACTTCATTCTCTTTCTAGGGAAGTGTTCCATACCTTTCTTGAGAGGAAATTGATATTTAATATTACCTTCCTTCATATCAATAGTAGCACCAACGGTTCGAAGAAAAGGTCTTCCCAATATAATGGGGCAAGATGCATTGCATTCAATATCCAAAACAACAAAATCAACGGGGACAAGGTTATTGTTAACCATAATATGAACATTATCAACTTTCCCCAAAGGTTTCTTTTTAGCATTATCGACGAGATTAACATCCAGATAATGACTTTTTCAATGGTGGCAAGTCAAGCATATCATAGACTTTCTTAGGCATAACAGAAATACTTGCACCAAGATCACATAAAACATTACAATCAAAATCATTGACCCTCATTTTAATGATGGGCTCCCAACCATCCTCTAGCTTTCTAGGAATAGAAGTTTCAAGTTTTAGTTTCTCTTCTCTAGCTTTTATGAGAGCATTTGTAATATGTTTTGTGAAAGCCAAGTTTACAGCAGCTAGCATTGGGACTCTTAGCAAGTTTTTGTAAGAACTTTATAACTTCAGAGATGTGGAAATCATCAAAATCTAAATCATTACAAGCTACGAGCAATGGGATCATCATCCCCAATGTTGGAAAAAATTTCAGCAAGTTTTATCACAGTGCGGTTTCAGCAGTTTTAGCAGTTTCGAGTAATTTTGCGCGCTTTGCACTAGGAGTAGAAACATTGCCAACACCAATTATTTTACCATTAATAGTAGGAGGTGCAGCAACATGTGAGGAATCAACATTACTTGTGGTGGTAATAGTCCAAACTTTAGCTACATTTTTCTCTTTAGCTAGTTTTTCATTTTCTTCTCTATCCCACCTAGCACGCAGTTCAGCCATTAATCTTATATTCTCATTAATTCTAACTTGGATGGCATTTGCTGTAGTAACAATTTTATTTTCAATATCCTCAGGTTTAGCAGCCATTTTATTAATTAAAGAAGATTGTGACGTGAGACATGTATGAGATTCGGTTTTCAGCATTTGCAAGTTTAGTTTGCAACCAGAAATCTCCATATTCAGATTTTCAAGTTGATTTCCTATATTCTTCAACAAGGTAGATTGTTCATTCATAGTTTTAGTAAACAATTTATTTTTCTCATATTGTGATTGCATAAAGCTCTTGGTAGATCTTTCAATTTCTAACATCTTTTCCTCATTAGGTGAAACATATCTACCATAAGAATTACCATTAGCAGGATATGGCCTAGAATTTTGAGCAACCAATGAAGCTAACGGAACATTATTAGGATCAACATTAGTCCTACCATTCACAAGCATAGACATAATAGCATCAATCTTATCATTCAAGGAAGAGGATTCTTCAACAGAATTTACCTTCTTACCTTGTGGAGCTCTTTCCGTATGCCATTCAGAGTAATTAACCATCATATTATCAAGAAGCTTTGTAGCCGCCCCCAAGGTGATGGACATAAAGGTACCTCCAGCAGACTGAATCCAATAAATTCCGCGAAGAAAAATTTAGTCCCGCATAGAAGGTTTGGATGATCATCCAAGTAGTCGACTCCATGGGTTGGGCAATTTTTAACCAAAGATTTCATTCTTTCCCAAGCTTGAGCAACATGTTCATTATCCAATTGTTTAAAATTCATTATGCTACTTCTCAAAGATATAATTTTAGCAGGGGGATAATATCTACCAATAAAAGCATCCTTGCGTTTAGTCCAAGAATCAATACTATTCTTAGGCAGAGATAGCAACCAATCTTTAGCTCTTCCTCTTAATGAGAAAGGAAACAATTTTAATTTAATAATATCACCATCTACATCTTTATACTTTTGCATTTCACACAATTCAACAAAATTATTGAGATGGGCAGCAGCATCATCAGAACTAACACTGGAAAATTGCTCTCGCATAACAAGATTCGAGTAAAGGTGTTTAATTTCAAAGAATTCAGTCGTAGTAGCAGGTGGAGCAATAGGTGTGCATAAGAAATCATTATTATTTGTGGTTGTGAAGTCACACAACTTAGTATTTTCAGGGGTGGCCATTTTAGCAGTAGTAAATAAAGCAAACTAGATAAAGTAAATGCAAGTAACTAATTTTTTTGTGTTTTTGATATAGAGTGCAAGACAGCAAATAAAGTAATGCAAGCAACTAATTTTTTTTGTGTTTTGATATAATGCAGCAAACAAAGTAGTAAATAAAATAAAGCAAGACAAAAACAAAGTAAAGAGATTGGGAAGTGGAGACTCCCCTTGCAGCGTGTCTTGATCTCCCCGGCAACGGCGCCGTAAATTTGCTTGATGCGTGTAGTTGACACGTCCGTTGGGAACCCCAAGAGGAAGGTGTGATGCGCACGGCGGCAAGTTTCCCTCGATTAGAAACCAAGGTTTAATCGAACCAGTAGAGGAGTCAAGAAGCACGGTAAAGGTTGATGGCGGCGGGATGTAGTGCGGCGCAACACCGGAGATTCCGGCGCCAACGTGGAACCCGCACAACACAACCAAAGTACTTTGTCCCAACGAAACAAGTGAGGTTGTCAATCTCACCGGCTTGCTCGTAACAAAGGATTAACCGTATTGTGTGGAAGATGATTGTTTGCAAGAAAACAATAAAGAACAAGTATTGCAGCAGATTTGTATTTCGAGTATAAAAGAATGGACCGGGGTCCACAGCTCACTAGAGGTGTCTCTCCCATAAGATAAAAGCATGTTGGGTGAACAAATTACGATCGGGCAATTAACAAATAGAGAGGGCATAACAATGCACATACATGTCATGATAAATATAGTGAGATTTAATTGGGCATTACGACAAAGTACATAGACCGCCATCCAGCTGCATCTATGCCTAAAAAGTCCACCTTCAAAGTTATCATCCGAACCCCTTCCAGCATTAAGTTGCTAACAACAGACAATTGCATTAAGTATTGCGCGTAATGTAATCAATAACTACATCCTCTGACATAGCATCAATGTTTTATCCCTAGTGGCAACAAGACATCCATAACCTTAGGGGTTTCGTCACTCCCCGCATTCACGGAGACATGAACCCACTATCGAGCATAAATACTCCCTCTTGGAGTTACTAGCATCAACTTGGCCGTAGCCTCTACTAATAACGGAGAGCATGCAAGATCATAAACAACACATAGGTAATAACTTGATAATTAACATAACATGGTATTCTCTATCCATCGGATCCCGACAAACACAACATATAGCATTACAGATAGATGATCTTGATCATGTTAGGCAGCTCACAAGATCCAACAATGAAGCACAATGAGGAGAAGACAACCATCTAGCTACTGCTATGGACCCATAGTCCGGGGGTGAACTACTCACTCATCACTCCGGAGGCGACCATGGCGGTGAAGAGTCCTCCGGGAGATGAATCCCCTCTCCGGCAGGGTGCCGGAGGAGATCTCCGTAATCCCCCGAGATGGGATTGGCGGCGGCGGCGTCTCGATAGGTTTTCCGTATCGTGGCTCTCGGTACTGGGGGTTTCGCGACGGAGGCTTTAAGTAGGCGAAAGGGCAGGTCAAGAGGCGGCACGAGGGGCCCACACCACAGGCCGGCGCGGCCAGGGCCTGGGCCGCGCCGCCCTGGTGTGTCGCCACCTCTTGGCCCCACTTCGACTCTCCTTCGTTCTTCTGGAAGCTTCGTGACAAAATAGGACCCTGGGCGTTGATTTCGTCCAATTCCGAGAATATTTCGTTACTAGGATTTCTGAAACCAAAACCAGCAGAAAACAGCAACTGGCTCTTCGGCATCTTGTTAATAGGTTAGTTCCAGAAAATGCACGAATATGACATAAAGTGTGCATAAAACATGTAGATATCATCAATAATGTGGCATGGAACATAAGAAATTATCGATACGTCGGAGACGTATCACCCTACAGCGATGGTTGTGACGACTTGTAGGCCCCACCGGTAAGCGTGACGACATGGATCGATCTAGCGTATTAGGGTTAGGTGTGTGGATATAGCTAAGTATCTATATTCTCATACCTAATTTAGTTTTAGATTATGTTTGTAATGAACTAGCTGCCGTATGAAGATGAACTATCCGTGTGGGGAAAAATCCGCAAATCTTTTATTATTATCCAGTATAAATTTCGGGTACTTGTTCTGCACCGTAAAATTTCAGAACCTTAAAACACGTTTTCAGGTTACCCGATCCCATATACTACCTCTATCTACAAATAGACATCTAAGATTTATCTAAGTCTGTATCTAGACGCTATAAAGTGTTTAGATTCATCCAGATTTGGACAAACCTCAAATATCTATTTATAAATGGAGGAAGTTTGTGATATCAGTGTGTCAGAGATCCGCTAGAATTGCTCTAACGTGTGTTGGGAGGCCAGGTCCCCCGTTATGAGTTTTCATTCGATCGTAACAGCAGGTGATCAGCTGCGCCGCACTGTGCGCGACGACTACAGTCAGTTAGTTGGATGGCTGCCCTGCCTTGGCCACCGGTGACAACAACGCACAACCATTTTGCTATGCAGATAAAGGAACTCCGACCAGATCACCACATGTGTTTGCCCTGACAAAAAATAAAATCCATGTTACTCCTCCACGATTCCTGGCGTAAGGATCAAGCTTGGTCCGGCCGGAACGGAGTGACAGCCGATCGATAAGGTCGCGCGTCACCACCCTAAACCCTGTGTACTCGTCTCCTTTTTGCCGAGATTTGCTCGGTTGATGTCTTGCCAACCTACGCTGTCCGTCGTCGACGCAGCGTGGCTAGGCTAGCAAAAATGGTCCTGACTCACTCCTATGCTGCATGCCCACACTGCTGCTAGACTGCCAGTCTGCTATAGTGCTATAGTACTGCACTGCACAGGGCAAGTCCACGAATTATTAGCATTTAGGCACCGGCCTCCGAAAGCTAATGTACGTGGGCTAACCATGAACGCAGGGTTGAAACGCAGCCAGGGTCCATGGGACTACGACGGTACCACGCATTTAGTGTGGTCTCCTGTACACCTTCGATCATTATCATCTGCTGAGAGAAATTTGAAGTCGCCACGTATACTGAACGTTGACCCCTTTCAAATATGGGAGACTTCCATATACACCGCGTATGTTGGTTATCTCCACTAATATAAAAAAAGCCAGAGCCGGAGATCCAACAGATCTCAGCCGTTCGACCACGTCGATTTAATGGTCAAGATCACTCCGGTGTTGAGCAGCAAACATGTTGAGCTTTGATAGCCCGCCTAATACGTGACGCTGATTTGGCCCCGTAACCTTCCCTTTTCCTCCAACTGCCTAATTCCCACGATCTACGATTGATTGAGGCTGCCCACGATCCACCATCCAGTTGCTGAAATCACGCACGCCGATGCCCGTGTCGTCTCAGTTCTCAGGAAACGCCGCCTGCCTGCGCCGTCTTGACCCATGCCGACGTTCCCAAAGCACGCATTGCCCTGCCTTGCGCCTCACCTCCACGCCTTTGCTGCCCTGCCTGCGCCGCCGACTCCCCGGACCGGTGCGCCGGCGCCGCCCACACCAGCGTCTTCGCGAGCCCGCCCCACTCCACCAACACTGCAGTGTGCTCTTCACCGCTCCATCGCCCCTACGTCACCTCCCCGCAGCCGCCGTCGTGGACTACGCCGCCTGTGCTTTACCCATCCAGAATGCGAGCCCACCTCCGCTGCGCCCGCCGCCGTCATGTAACTGCACCCGCCCGTGGCAAGCTCGACGACAGGGTCCCGATCCCAGCCGCGCGGCAGCACCGGATCCCTGCACACGGAACAGAACACACGAATTGAAGGTGTGTTTTCTGAATTTTTGTACGCATGATGAAAGAACCAATTTTGTGTCAACTTCACAACACAAGCATGTATAATCCAACAGCTTACTGAATGTAATTTTATTAACAACAGATAAATTATGGCATGTGGTGATCACCTGGGGAGCTAATTTGAGTTCGTATCAAGCATGCTTGGTATTCCTATTTTCGGAGCTCCTCTACAGGTTTTAGATTAATTGCCCCTGTAGTACGAAGCATTGGTATGCTCACTAAGTTTTGCTCCCGCTGACGTCTATTCGGATTAAATAGCTAACACAATGTTAGTCTCTCTGCAGCTGGTGTTAATCAATGCCTTACTTTTTAATTGATCAATTATGCGTTAGATGATGATTTTCTCACTTCTCACTCAAGAGGTGATTGCATTTGTATTGTGCCGAGGATAATGCCAACAAAGTGCATTTACAATCTGAAGGGTGAAACAAAGATTTCAGAGTGTTCATGGCAAGAGGTAACCAAGGTTTATGATGTGCATAGCGGTACTGTTATGGAAGCTCTGAATACTGAATATTGTTTTGTTTTCTTATGTCATTATCGACCGTGTCGGAGTAATGGTTAACATTAGGGAGTTGTTTGGATAGCTGTAGTGCCATGTATTTTATGACAGACCTTTGTTTCTCATTATTATGGTTCTGAGGCTCAATTTTGAGGAAAATCCCTGCAACGCAAGAAACCATCATTTCTCTTTAGACTTGATTCCGGTGACTGGCAAAAATTTGGGCATTACATTTTATTTACCTATAGTTTTTGGATGCTCTGAATACTAAACCATTAGTGCTTGCACATGATGATGCGGAGACACTGCACGAGGGCATGGTTCCTGCGAGCGCACGCATCAAATCCATTGCGTTACTCTTGCACAGACATGGTGTGACAGCGCTCCATCGCTTTCACATATGAGCAGACGGTCTTGACATGCAAGTCGATAGAGGTTAGTTCATTTTCAGTATATTTTATTTTGATGGCCCTCCATTGATTTCATATGGTTTTGAAGTTTGCACCAGTCAGAAATATATATCAAATGGCCTCTCAGTTTAGGCCTGATTTCAAGTCAATGCTCTCTCAACTTAACTCTACAGGCTACAATTAACAATGGAACAGTAGATCTAAAAAAAAACAATGGAACGGTATAGTCCAAGGCACGAAGTCAAGAATTACATAATGAGAAGTCCAAACCTCTGCTATTTTTCTTTTTCTTTTCTATATTTGAAGATCTACTGGGTGCTAAACTTCGGTTTTATAAAACATTATTTTCCCACAGGTTTGCATTTTTTTTATGTAGAACAGATGAGGGTGTAATTTATCATTTAATATTTTTTCAACCGAGATCCACATCTGGTAACATGTTTCATGTAGCCAGGTGCAAATTGATTATCTATGTAGTTTAGCATTTCAGCATTATTTGCCAGTCTTCCCATTACCTACACATGCACTAAAAACCTCTTTGTGGTCTATTCCATGTATAAATGTTACCAATGTACTCTCAAGTTAATGTAACAATTCCATCATATTTAATTGGTTTATGTCCTTACAGTCATTACGATCATGTGTTCCACATTGCTCACTGGCTTGTGTTTGACATAATGCCTAGCTAGGTCTTTTCTGCAAATCTGGTAGAGGTCATGGTGGACACAGGAAATTGCTTTCATTATCAGCACAACTTACTAGGAATCAATTTCTTTCCAGATGTAAGAAAATATTTGCTCTTTTTAGGACACTACATAGCTATTTCAAGGCAACAAAAAGTTTGCTTGGAGGTACTCAAAGGATGTTAACTTGAAGATCTGTTTCTTTTCCTTGCTGGCTGAATGAACTTGGGGTGAAAACCTGAACTTGAGGCAGCAAACAAGCATTCATTTTGTATTGTCAGCAATGTTGGTGGACGAATGCAAACATTTTACGTTGTATATTTCTTTTGTTTTCAGTATCATGATTTTAGTTGCATTAGTATTGTCTTATAGAACAAATGCATGCTCCTGCTTTTAGCAGAATAGTAGAGATCTGATCATGCATACATATCTTGCTTGGTTTGATTCTGATCTCTGTGTTACTATTCTATGTCTAATGAACGAAGTGCATATGAAGGAAAGGCTCCAAGGAGAAAGATAAATCATGTGCAAATACAAATGTGCTGTGAGTTATGTATACGATTGTTTCGGTGACTATGGATGTCGTGGTTTTTCTTCTATTATATTCCAAGTCAATCTTATTATACCAACTGCACTAATGTTTGCCTAATTATATGTAGTTGGGGGTTCGAATCTGTAATTTGAGCACATTGCGGACACTCAAGCAATGAGCCATCGACTGGGAAACTCTCCCATGTATTTTACTTCACTTTAAGCAGCATGACATACACGATGTTTGTGGATATTAAATACAAAAAAGGAAAGCATGAATGTAGAATTTTGCACCAGTAATTTAGAATTTCTCGAGCATTGCCATAATTACACAATAATTTTTTAGAGAGTTAGGGAGTAGTCTCACTTGGAAACTATATCTAAACCTGGTGCCGGTTAGATCCGTTTCTTCTCTTTTGCTGATTGATGCCTGACACATACATTTGCAGGGAACGGCACAATGTTTATCAATAGTGAAAAATCAGCAGCTATACCACCGGTATCGTCATTCATTCAACCATGTCCTATACATCACCAGTTTGGTTACTTCTTCCTGTTGTTGAGTGTGGCATTAATAACTACGAACTCTTGCATACTTGCATCTAAATTGTTGCTTATTTCAAAAGAACCTCCATATGTAGATGTTTCAAATTCGTTGTGGCGGGTTTCTTGTTAGTCAGTTCTCTTCTTCTTATGTTTAAAACACGTGTACAGTAAAACGTTTAATTGCATATCTGACTAACTTTCATACTTCTTTTGGACAGGCCAACAAATGTTGTGAGCGATGTTTACCTTTCAACTGCCATGTATGTTCCATGTAATTAGATGATGCTTATGAAAAGGCTCGGTTCTTTATGATATCATTGTGTACCACTGCTCTTTCCTTGAAAAGGCTCTCTATGATGTCATTTTGCCTCTTGTAGTTGTAGAAATTTAAATTGGTGGTACTAATGGCCAATTGACCATTGCAAATCTGTAATCCAAATGTTTCGAACTTTCCTGATTTATATATTTTGTTTTCACAGCCTCATAAGATTTTCAGCCTTCTATTTGAAGGTATGATCTTCCTCCTAATAGTTATAGTTGTGGCTGTTATCGTCTACAGGGAATTAAATTATGAGTTATGGTGTTTCCCTAATAATTTCTTCTTACACATTGTTGCTAATTTGGAGTGAGGACAACCAATATACTGACTTGAGATAATTATTATGTACTTCAGTTACTTCAGGTCTTTTTTCCTTGTTTCTATTCTGATATTTTTCGTAAATTGTGTGCAGTTGCAGTATCCATTTCGGAGACACTTGGAATAAACTGGCAGACTGCTTTGTGGAATCAGTATTTACTATTTAAGATGGCAACAATGCTTCCAATGTTGACCGTGGAGTGCAATTTCAGTTTTTATTTCATAAAATGTTTTTTGCCACATAATTATCTACCATGTCTCCAGCATCCTTGAATCAGTTTAGGAGGAGAGGAGAGGCGCCGCTCGGGCTTGACGGTGGTGCAACACCGTATATGAGTGTTTGTTTACGTAGTTTAAAGGAAAAAATAGCATCCTAAGAAGTATGACCTGTCCAGAAATTAAGCAGATGTTGGTTTGGATGATATTATGATGTAGTAGGATATGTATGCTAATACAAGTAACGGGCTCTTTGGTATCACTGTATTGATCATCTTCAGACTAGAGTTTGTTGGAAAATATATAATGGAACTACTAGCTGGGATGAAAAATATTTTAATTGCACATAAATGGATACCAAAAACTTCTTCCATTAGTTAGCACAGCCAAATTACCAAATATTTATTAGTAACAGTTGCCATTCTGAATCACTCTTTCTATTTTCATTGGTTCAGTTAACTTCACTTCTGGCCGGTGGGGATTGGAAAAGGGATGGGGCGACCCTGTTGAAGGTGCAAGGAAACTCATAACTTGTGTTCCGGAGAGCTCCATGCACTCTATCACCATGGAAAAATACTCCAGCATGGTTCCATTAGTATTTACATTGTTCTCTTTTCTATGAATGGTTATTTTGGCCAATAGAAGGTTCAACCATGGTTAAAATTTTGTAATATGTCTTATGAAATAGTAATGATTTTTTTTTGGTCTAAGTTTGGAGTTTCATACAAATGGCAAGAATGAAATAGCTCATGTAAGATTATGAATAGTACCATTGTTTGTGCATATCCATTTTGTTTTAAAGACTTGCAGTATATCTATAATTTCTTGTTGAAGTAACTTTTTAGTGTAAAAACATTACAAACGATTGTAAAGTTAATAATGAGACGTGCGTTGCACGTGCACACTTACTAGTGTACTTAAGTGTGACATATACCATGCATATCAGCATATGCACCTTATATGTATTTTAAATATGCTTTGTTTCTCCTTGACCATGTGAGAGATTTGGTACAAGATGCTACAATTAACGCACACGTGCCCCCACGCGCGCGCGCACACAACTGCAATTAAGCATTTAAGAAATGTTTGAACCTATATTTTACTTTTTTGTACTTAAAAATGCTAGGAAACGGTTGGTGTTTGTGGGTACACCTAATAGCCTAGTGCACGCGATAGCGGATGATGCAGTGATGTCTGCGGTGCCTGTAACCTTCTTGGAGAGCATCGTCACGGTGGAGGTTCCGTCGAGCTCTGAGGGAAACCTCATATTTGTCCTACAGACTAGATAGTAGTGGCGAGTGGCATCGCCGCACTGTTTCCAGACCTCATATCTTCCAGAGAGATCTTAGAGGCATGTCGGTGTTTGGCCACCACCTAGGCTCGACAGGAAGGGTCTTTTTCTCCAGGGGAAGGAAAATAATTTTATGGAACCTAGTCCACAAATTTACTGCATGGACCAACTTCAACAGTTGACATGTGTCGAGGAGAGAGAAAAAACTTGTAGGATTGGGTTGTCTGTTTTTGGATCTAAACTACTATGCATGCCATTGTCAGTTGTTGAAGAGGTCCAGGCAGGTGAATTTGTTGACCATGCCCCATAAAATTGTTTTTTCCACAAGAAATCCATATTTGGGTCTCCATGGTCAGAAGATGGTGGCGTCTGGGGCCGCTTTCCTAGATCATGGAGGCATCATTTTTGAGGTAGGTGTTGGCTAGAGGGGTCTAGAGGTGGTGAAGCGTGGCATCTACCGTGTCGATGACGAGGGGTCTTGGCGGTGTGACATAATGAGGTCTCGGGGGGAGGACAAGTGCTAATGTACGCTCGCAGGATGGTGGCCGTGTCTAGTGCCATGGCGACGTCGACGACAGACCTGACGAGGGTCTTTGCTTCGATTTGCGGAATATGGCAGAGCGACTTCTAGAATGTTCACATGAGGCGCTTTCTACAGTTTTAGCCTATGAGCCAACGATGGCTGTGGCCGAGGACTAGGGCCCATTTGTCCCTTTCATTGTGCTATTTGGTGGTGTGTTATCTTGTTTAACGGGTTTGGTTTTTTATGTTCGTCGTAAGGCTTTTGCCTCTTTATTAAATAAATAAATGAAGATGGATGTATCACTTTAATTTGCAGATAGGCCGAGTACTTCCCTTTCAAAGAAAACATAATTCTCGCCTGTCGCAAGCATGCAGGTCGGAGAGGTATGATCTACTCCCTCCGTCCCACAGTGAATGTTGGATGTTTATCAAAATTTAAATGTATCTAGTACTTTTTAGTATCTAAATACATCTAAATTTTGATAAACTTCTAATATTTTTCGTGGGACGGAGGATTAGCTTTCAAACGCTGGGAGAGCGAGCGGTTGGGTTAATTTGCTGGCCGTGTGATTAAGTCGTGAGCTGCTTCGTGAACACAAAGCAACTTGACCTGGTTTTGTCTGTTGATGCGCACGTACGTGGCATACGCCTAGCAGTATGTACTTGTAGCTGATCGTGTGTGCGTGCGTGCTGCTTGTCTGTATCCGTGAATGCAGTGATCAGACTACTCATAATGCAAGTAACTTTATTAGTAGTAACTTAGAAATCAACTCAGCAAATTTGCTTATGTGGCACTGAGTTAATGAAGAGAGAGGAGGATAACGTAACATAGTTAGTTACTGTAACATCACACTTTTTAAGACACAATAAATCTACAAACTAATTAATGAAATCATCTATGATAAGTACTAACTTGATGTTACTATATATGCACTATAAAGGTAGTAACATAAACTAGTGTATATGTTACTGGTTAAAGTTACTATGCAGTGTAACCAGCCTCAGAGCTCAGTCGGAGGTGGAGATCGAATCCAAATCCACTGCCGACCTGCTGCCGTGGCCAGACGAGGCGATTTACACAAAAATAACCCAAAACTGAAAGAAAAGCACAGACTGACCCTCCGGCGAAACTATTTCACGGATCTAACCCTTTTGTGTGGCGCCCCTCTCAAGGGCGCCACAATGCCCATGTGGCGCCCGCGCGCTGGCGCCACACACCCATCCGACGTGGCCCGTCGACGCCGAGCTGGTGACCCCGATCCGAGCGTGGCAGCACGAGTGGCGCCGCTCTCGCCGGCGCCACACTTTGAAAGTGTGGCGCCCTAGCAAGGGCGCCACACATTCACTTAAGTTTGGGCCGCGCGCGCCCCCCGCGCCCGACCCTTCTTCTTTCTTTCTTTCTCTCGTTCTTCTTCTCTCCTCCAAAGGCGCCCGGTTTTCTCTCTCCCCCTCTCTCCCCCCCCCCAAATCAACCACCAAATCGTCAGATCTGTCCGTGGAGATCGTTCCCAACTCGTTGCTTGAGGTAATCTCCTCCGTTTCCCCTCTTTTCATCCATTGATTTTGTGTATTTGCTCCAATCTATATGTGAAACCCTAGATGTGGATTTGGTTGATTTGAGGGTGGAGATGGATTTGGTTGGATGTTAGGGTTGTTGAAGTAGAAGAAATGGTAGTGTGCAAGTTTGTATGGGTAGATTATGTTGATTATGTGTTGACTGCCAAAACCCACCGGCGGGCAGCGGCCTTGTCAACACTGTAGAGCCGGGGGGAGCCTAGAGCTGCGGCTGGCTGAGACCCCTCCGAGCGACGGCCCGCAATGCTCTTCCGGTCACACGCGGCGCTGCGGCGTGCAAGGGCGTGCCACCTGACCTATACCTGGTCGGGAAGGTGATGAAGTTGCCTCGCTTAGTTTCTGCGGAGGCATACATGTAAACGTTAAATACGAGCCTCGATCGGCTCTCGGGTTATCCCGTGAATCGGCTCAAAGAGCCGATCCACCCATGATCCGTACGGGGTGCACGAATACTTGGTGGTCCTGCTTGATCAAGATGAAGCTAA
>NC_061511.1:189462157-189507236 GCF_022539505.1 Lolium rigidum | reverse complement strand
TTTCCACAACAGAACCCATATCGTCGGGTTAGGCCCATAGGCGACGAAAAATACCCCTTAGCGGACGATTTTGAGACGTTGTCTATCAGAACTTTTCTTGTAGTGAGTGTCATCATAGGAAATAGAATAGTTATCTTTCACAGTCGGTTTACCTGTGTCCACACCATCATTGTTATTAGAAGGAGATGTATCAAGAACATAATGACCAGTAGCTAAAGGATTTTCAAACACTCTTCCCCAAGCTTAGAGCTTTCTATATCATTATGGGAGGAAGCATGGATAGCACTGACACTATGGCAATTATTATCATCATTTCCGAATTAGTTTCCCGGAGATTTGTAATATCAAAAGTAGTGTGCTCATTCAAATCATGATCGCTAATGTATGTAAAGGGCATAGGAAGATCATCGTATTCAGATTCATTATCATAATAATCATTAGGAGCAACATACTTACGGTTACCTAGCGTTATCTCATTCACGCGGGGATACGCCGTTACCTCTTTCTTTTTATTCTCCTTCTTCTTCTTCTTCTTCGTTCCCTTCTTCTTGTTCCCTTCTTTAGGAGGAAGAGGCTTGAAGGGTGGCTTGTCCGCATAACTCTGATTTACTTTCGGAAACAATAGAAGAAACTTGGGAGGATCCCTCCTTTTCATTAATTAGTTGAAAACACACAGCGGTCCTATCATATTTTGGCAAGGTGTCATCTTCTAAAATATTTTGTGTGTAAGTATTTGTATGGCTATTATCAATGCAATAAGAAAAACACCCATGCGAGGACATCATCAATATCAAGATCACTCATATGCAACAAAGAGATTTTTCTTGACGAGTTCCTCACATCCCAAAAATAAAGTAAGTTCATCATGCTCGATTAGGAGTAATTTCATCATCACAGTACAAATTTGCGGCACTCATTGGGTTCAAATTATCATTGGAGGAGCATTGAAAATTAAAATGACCCACTTCATGGCAAACTTCACAAATAAAAGGATAGAGGGCACAAACTTTTTTACCAAGATCATCTAGAGCCCTAAACCACTTTCTAGTTTTTTCATTAGCATGATGGATACAATATTCATCTTTGATTTGATTAATTCCACAAGGTCTATGTATTCCACAAAAATTAACATGCTTATAGGAAATAGCATTCTTAGGAGTTTGAGCATGCTTATTGCAATAATTAACAACAATTTCATTATTCATGCAAGCCTCTTTAAAATGTTCATGATACTTATCAAAATTCTTTTTGGGCAATTCAAAATGAGAAGCAAAGGCTTTATAAAGATTTGCAGCAACTTGAGAGTCAAGACCATAAGTAGCACTCATATTTCGAAATTTATCGGTATCCATAAAAGCTTCAATGCATTCATAATCATAATTTATACCCGACTCTTTACCTTTGTCGTTCTCCCAATCTTCGGCGTTCTCCTTAATCCGATCAAGAAGGTCCCTTTTAAACTCTTCTTTGTTGCGCGTGAATGATCCGTAACAAGTAGCATCCAGCCAAGGTCTTATCTTGAAAAGAAAGTCTTGCATAGAAATTATCAATGATGATATTACCCGGAAGCTCATGATTGGGGCATTTGAGCATTAAAGACTTCAATCTCTCCCATGCTTGGGCAATACTCTCTCCATCATGAGGCCAGAAATTATATATTCGGTTTCGGTCTTTGTGAATTTCACTTGGAGGATAGAATTTAGAATAAAATAGAGGCACAATATCCTTCCAATCAAGAGAATGCTCATCCTTCGACGAGTTTATGCCAATGCGCCGCTTTACCGGACAACGACATAGAGAATAATTTCTTCTTCACTTCATCCATAGAGATACCTGCACACTTGAATATCCCGCATAATTCATGCAAAAACGAGTAAATGATCTCCGGGATGCACAGTTCCATCCCCTTCATAGCGGTTATCCATAACACGTTCAATAATTTTCATAGGTATTTTATATGGAATACTTTCGAGTAAGTGCATTTAAAATATCACAAGCATCATTAGAGTTATCGCATATGGGAGATAAAGTATTATCAGAGCAAATTTTCTCCCCTAAAGATGGGAAGCTAAAAAGATCACAAAAACTAGCTTCCCCAAGCTTAGACTTCTCCATAGCATTAGCAGTAATTGCATTCATACCAATAACATCGCTAGTAGCATGCGAATAAGGTTCCATTGGTTTTTTAATGTTCGCACCAAACAATTCTAAATCAGGAAAAAGATTAAAAAGCTCACCAAATTTTTTGTTGTTTTCCATTATGCCTAACTAGTGAAAATAAAAACAAGAAACAAAAAGATGCAATTGCAGGATCTAAAGGAAATAGCTTCGAGCACTCACACACCGGCAACAGTGCTAGGAAATAGCTTAGTAGTCGGAGGATGTGAATACCTTTTACCTTACCTCCCCGGCAACGGCGCCAGAAAAGTGCTTGATGTCTACGGGAGCTTCTATTCTTGTAGACACTGTTGGGCCTCCAAGAGCAGAGGTTTGTAGAACAGCAGCAAGTTTCCCTTAAGTGGATCACCCAAGGTTTATCGAACTCAGGGAGGAAGAGGTCAAAGATATCCCTCTCAAGCAACCCTGCAATCACGATATAAGGAGTCTCTTGTGTCCCCAACACACCTAATACACTTGTCAGATGTATAGGTGCACTAGTTCGGTGAAGAGATAGTGAAATACAAGTAGTATGGATGTATATGAGTGGTAATAGCAATCCGAATAAAATATGGCAGCGAGTAAACATGCAACAGAATAGTAAATAAACGGAGATTCGATGTTTGGAAACAAGGCCTAGGGATCATACTTTCACTAGTGGACACTCTCAACATTGATCGCATAATAAATAACTCTTTCTCTTATGTGCTACATACACTCTTTTGTTGGATGATGAACACATTGCGTAGGATTACACGAACCCTCAATGCCGGAGTTAACAAGCTCCACAATTCAATGTTCATATTTAAATAACCTTAGAGCATAATAGATCATTGCAAAATAAACCAAGAACTAACATAGTGCACACACTGTCCACATTACACTATGAAGGAGGAATAGGTCACATCAATACTATCATAATGATAATTAACTCCACAATCTACAAGAGATCATGATCATAGCCTACGACAAGAACCACACGGTGCACACACTAGTCACCTTTACACCACGCAGGAGGAATAGACTACTTTAATAACATCACATGAGTAGCACATAAACTAGTAGCGATACAAAGCTCATCATATGGATCTCAATCATGCAAAGCAATTCACGAGATCATTGTATTGGAGTACAGAGAGAGAGATTAACCACATAGCTACGGTAGAGCCCTCAGCCCCAGGGGTGAATTACTCCCTCCTCATCATGGAGGCAGCGATGGCGGTGAAGATGGCGGTGGAGACGGCGGTGGAGATGACTCCGGGGGCAATTCCCCGCCCGGCAGGGTGCCGGAACAGAGAGTTATGTCCCCCGAATTGGACTTTCGCGATGGCGGCGGCTCTGGATGGTTTTCTTTGTTTCCGTCCTTTCTGTCGATGTTTTTAGGTCAGAGACGATTATATAGGCCGAGAGTCGGAGTCGGAGGGGCCACGGGGTGACCACACCATAGGGGGGCGCGCCCCCCCTTGGGCCGCGCCACCCTGTGGTGTGGGGCCCCCCTGGCACCCCTCTGACTTTTCTCCGGTGCTCTGGAAGCTTCCGGGAATTATAAGGCCTTCGGTCTTGATTTCGTCCGATTCCGAAAATATTTCTTTACTAGGATTTCCGAAACCAAAAACAGCGAGAAAACAACGAATCGGCCTTTCAGGCATCTCGTCAATAGGTTAGTTCCAGAAAACGCATAAAAACGATATAAAGTGTGAACACAACATGTTGGTATTGTCATAAAACAAGCATGGAACATCAGAAATTATAGATACGTTGGAGACGTATCAAAGGTCGCCCGCGCTGAGGACCCATCTCGATGGACAGCGCATGTCCAGCGGGACGATGCATCCCGCTGTCCACTACGCGCGCGCCTCGGCGATGAGAAGCCAACGTCTAGCGTCGCCTTCTTGTTCGTGATGGTCCATGGCGAGGGGGCCAGTGCTGGAGAAGATGGAGGAGGACGACGATTTTGGAGAAGATGGAGAAGGTCGCTGGCTGGAATGTGGGGCGAGAAAGTGGCGCGGGGGGTTTAAATGGTGCAGAGGGGGTGTTGGTGAGCATTTGACGTGATGCTTAAGACGAGCAGGAGCTGATGGCGAGCAGCATTAATGTCGACGCTGAAGATGAGCGGTCTTTGATGGGCGCGGAAGATGACTCTGCCGACCCTAATGAAGGCGAGCGGTCGCTGAAGACACTAATGAAGGCAGCCTTTGATGGGCGTGGAAGATGACTCTACCGACACTGACGATCCGGGTCCATAGCTAGGAGGCATTTCCCGCGCGTTCTTCCCTCTTCGTTTCCGCCAACACGCGACGCGCCGGCCCCGCTAGCTTCTTTTTATACTAGGTTCAGCATGAAGACGCTGGATAAAGAGTTGGGCTGGGCGGACCGAAATACTAATTTAGTGATCGTGGTTGGGCGCCATTTTGGCGTCGAACTTTCCAGAAGGCCTAGGCCTTTTGGCGGACGAGTGGAGATGGTGCGTTTCGCCTGCGGCTCCACGCCTCGCAACTCAGGGAGCGCCAGCCACCGCATTTAGCGGGAGCGAAGGTTGCTTTAAAGTTCTTCCTCCTAGGCCGCTCCAAACGTGGCCCAATAAATCTACTGTTTCATTCTTTTCTTTAGTTTGGTTTAGATTTCAAAATAGGAACAAAATTTTAAATGGAAAAAATATCAAAATTGAACAAATACAAAAAACCAAACAATTTGAAAACAAAGAATTGTAAAATCAAAGAAACTCAGATTTGAACAATTTTTAAATTTGAAAAAAAAATCAAATTTGAACAATTTTATAATATGAACATTTTTTAAATCAGAACAAAAGCAAATTTCGAAATCAGCAAAACCAGAAAAAGACGAAAAAAAAACAAGAACCGAAAAAACCTGAGAAAACCCGAAAACCAGAAACCAAAGGAAAAAACCATACATGCTAGGATCGCTCCCGCTATTAAGAGCATCTCTAACAAGCCCCTATTTCTTGAAACCGAAAAAAGAGAGTTCTGTCTCCTGAAAAATAAATTGCGAGCGGATTTAGCCACGGCGCAGAACAGAAACATGAACTGAACTCGCTGAAATCAAACGTCACGGGAAATCGAAACTCACTATTGCACTCGATTTCATCCGATCAAGCTGAATTCGTTCATAATTTACAATAATAGGAGCAAAATAGATGCATATTCGACCTACATCACGTAATAGAGACCTAATTAGACTAGATTTTTAGTGCCCGAAGTGACTATACCGTCACCGGGGCATTAATCTCGCTGGCGGAGGGTGTAGGGTCGCCGGCTCTTTCCTAGGCGGCGACGACCGCTGCCACCTCGATGGCCGCCGCCTCGGAGGTGCTCCCGCAGGCTAGAGGCGGACCGGCGTCGTCGTCGTCGTCGTCGTCGCCGCGCGGGGGCAGCGCCGGCAGCGGTGGGCGCCTCCGCTTCTCCTTCCGCAGCCTCCTCCGCGCGCGCTTGAAGGTGCACCATTAGCTCCGCCCACTTCCGGCTGGTCCGCTTCCACGCGCCGTCTGAGCGCGACCGCCTGGCACGCTCCGGCGACGCCCGTACACCCGGCGGACGCCGAGTTGATCTTCTGCCGCCGGATCAGCCACCTCCCCTACCCACGCGTCTTGCACGCGTCATTCGGGACGGAGGGGTGGTGGCCGAAGCGCCGAAGCGGCGTCGAAGGGGTCGGGATCTCTCGTCAGAGTAGAGGCAAGCGGCGGCGGGAGAGGAGCGGCGGAGGGGAGTAGGGTTTACGAACCGAACTCCCCTTCGCGAACCCGTTTAATAGGGGCCGTGCGGGGAGTTTCTCGCTCCCCTGAACTTCGTATTGGGCCGATCCATGTATTCGGTGGTCTCTGATCTGTGCGCGTTTGCCGAATCCTAAATCCGGCGGAAAAGTTGAGTTGCGGCGGGATTTAGGGCGCTGTTAGAGATGCTCTAGGCGGGGAATAGGGATTGCCCGCAACTCCGGCGGCGTAGCTACGACGCTGTCGGTCGCCTCCCAACGGCGACTCCGACACTCGTCCCCTGAGGCCTGAGGCCTTCCTCCGCCCCTGACTTCTTACTCCCTCCCCGACTCCGTCCAAGACGATCCCGCCGCCGCCGCTCCTGACGCTACCTTCAGCACCGTTGCCGCCATCCAGCTCCTCCCGCAGCCCTCCATCTCCGGCCGAAACCTAGCCTTCTCCCAGGTACATGATCTTCCTCCTCGTCTCCCTCCTCTCCCAATCTAGTCTTCGATGTGAGTTGACCCGGTTTGGGTTCTTTGGTTCTTGATTCAAGCCGATGAATGAACTGATGAGTTCTTGCTGAACTTATACTGTTTTAGCTTCTGTTTATGTACATCTTCGTGTTTGTGACGGATGAGCAGTACATCAGTCGTCTAAGAGCTAGATTTAGTCTGGGAAGTCAGCACAATCCTTAGGAACTTGCTTGCGGATCGGTTCTGATGTGTTAGCTTGGCGTTGGGAGACGTTGCGCGCCTGCTGGTCCATCCTCGAGACGGTTCACGGCTGCACCATCTCCTCCGTTCTCCCACGTAACACCTCCTCGCCCTGCCCCCTCAAACCTCCCCGATGCGATCGCGCGGCCCCGAGCTGGGTCGATATCGTGAGGAGGGGCACTGGGTCTGCACCTCCAGTTCGGCGGCCCGCTACGTCTTCGGCACCAACACTCCGCGCCGGTAGCCGCTGTCCGCTGGTCTCGATAGTTTCGTCGCCGACCTCTCCGGCCTCGCGCTGGTCGTCCTCTGTTATAAAACGCAAGAAGCTCTGTTTCAGGTGCCTCTCGCCCAACCATCCCGTTAGTGAGTGCAGGGATCCGATCTGCTGCCTCGTCTGTGGGGGCTCTGGCCACCGCTCTGGCCTCCGCCGCGATCGTTGCCTCAACGCCACGCCAGGGCTTCCTCTCCCTGCCACCGCTCCCCATGCCAGCTCGCCCTCCGCCACGCCGTCCCCCGCCCTTGGAGCCTCCCCCGCCTCGCCAGTGACACAGACAGCCTCAACCGACGACCCGTCCGAGCCCCCGGGCGCAGAAGACCTAGTGTCTCCCACCCACCCCGCCATCTCCGCGGATGTCTTCGCAGAGGCGGTGATCGCGCCCTCTCCTGGCCTCGTCCTGGCCAAGCAGATGCCGCCATATCTCGAGGATCGCTGCCTAGTGATGCTGCCTCCCTCATCGCGCGCCTCTGTTGGGGGACCCGTCCGCCGTGGGCGCCATGCTGCAGCTGCCCGCTTCGACCCACTCCGGGCGCCCCACGCCGGCGCAGAGGGGGAAACTGGTCCACGCCGCAGCAAAAGGATCCGCGCCGCTCATGTTGGTGGCTACCAGGACGCCACCGCCAGGGCGGCTGCCCTCAAGGCCCACAAGCTCGGAGGGCCCCCGCTGGCAAGCTACTGCGCCGGCGCATCCACGCCCTATTTGCCGATGGAGACCCTTCGTTCCCTGGCGAAAGGCTGCGACCTCCCAGCAGACGCTATCAGCCGCCTGGCAGCGGCCTCCCCGGTGATCGCGGATGTGGACTGATGCAGCCGCCCCGGCTGCTGCTCCTGCCCTGGGCACCTGCTCGGCGTTCTCGCCGACAATTCTTCCTCGACGGTGCCTGGCGTGTCTCCCCTGCTCGACCGGCTGTCGGGTCCTACGCGATCGTTCTCCCTGTTCGTGTGCGTAGTGTGTCTAGGCAGTGTTGCAAAACCCGCTGCGGTTTAGGTGTGTGTTTGTTTCCCCATGAGTAATCCTCGCATGTTTGAGGTTTCCGTCTCCATCTGGAATGTGCGTGGCTTAGGTGATGACGACAAGTGCTCTATAGTTCGTTCCTCCATTGTAGATATGTCACCCTCCGTTTTGTGTCTGCAAGAAACTAAGCTGTCGGCGCCATCCTGCTTCAAGCTTGGGTCGTTCCTGCCACGTTCCCTCTCAGCGCATGAACACCTCGATGCCATTGGCGCATCCGGCGGCATCCTTACCGCTTGGGACCCCTCGCGCTGGACCCTGGTTTCGCGCTATGCTGGGCAGTTCTGTCTCACGACGGAACTCCGATCTAACGCTGACGACCTTCAGTTCTTCCTCACTAACGTCTATGGCCCCTGCGTCGATGCCCTGCGCGATGAATTCTTCGACGAATTGCGCAGCCTCGGGCCTGTATGCCGTGGGCCCTGGATGATCGCTGGCGACTTCAACATCGCTCGCTGGCCTGACGACCGCAGCAACGCTGGCTTCGACGCCGCACTCGCCCACGACTTCAACTCCGTCATCGATGAGCTCCTTCTCCAAGAGCTGCCGCTCCTTGATCGACGCTTCACCTGGTCGAACATGCGAGACCAGCCCACCCTGGTGCGCCTTGACCGCGTCTTCATCAACCTCGCGTGGTCCGACGTGCTCTGTAACACCACCCTGGGCTCTGCTGTGCGGGCGACCTCGGACCATGTGCCGCTCGCTGTGTCGGCAACCTCGAAAATTCCTGCAGCTGCGGTGTTCCGATATGAAAAAGGATGGGCGCTCGATCCGGGCTACTGCGCCCTAGTTAACCATGTTTGGGGCTGCCGCTGCAACCATCTCGCCGACCCCGCAGCTCGTGTCGCAAGGAAGCTGAAATGGGTGCGTGCGGAATCTAAAAAGTGGGCGCGCGCAAGGAAAAAACCGGACGCTGTCATCGCTGCCTGTCGTGCGGCGGTGCTCTTGCTTGATCGGCTGGAAGAAATTCGCTGGCTGTCGGCGGCTGAAGCGCTACTGCGCCGCCTGGCCAAGGAGCAACTAGAGCGTCAGCTTAAACTTAAGTCGTTGTATTGGCGCCAACGGTACACGATTCGCTACTGCCGCCTCGGGGACGAAAACACGCGCTTCTTCCACGCCTGCGCGTCCGCTCGTCTCCGTAAAAACACCATCCGTGTGCTCCACGACGGGGGCGCGCCCATCTACACCCACCAGGAAAAAGAGAGGGTCCTCTCGGATTACTACTCCGCTCTCATGGGCTCACGATCTCAGGTCTCGTTCGACTTTGCAGTCGAGTCCCTATACGAACCGATCCCTGCCCTGGCAGCTCTGGAGCTGCCCTTCACTATGGACGAGGCTCGTGACGCGCTGCTCCGTATGCGTTCTGACGCATCCCCCGGTCCCGATGGATTTAGTCCGGGATTCTTCAAACACTTCTGGCCGGTGATCAAGGAAGACCTGGCTGAGCTCTTTGATGCTTTCCATGCCGAGCGCGCACGGCTGCAACCTCTCAACCAGGCATACATGGTTCTGCTACCTAAGCGTGATGATGTGGTCACCGCGGATGGTTTCAGACCCATTTCTCTGCAAGGGACCGCTCTCAAAATTCTCTGCAAGATGCTTACCCGAAGGATCCAGCCACTGATGCCCTCCTTGGTGTCCATTGATCAATCTGGTTTCATTAGGGGGCGGAACATCACAGACAACTTTGCTTATGCTGCCGAGTTGGTGCAGTGTTGCCACAAGCGTCACGTCCCCACGATTGTTCTGAAGCTGGATTTTCGTAAGGCTTTCGACTCCGTGGATTGGTCTGCTCTTGATCGGATCCTCAGGGCCCGTGGCTTTGGTGATAAGTGGTGTGGCTGGATTCGTACCATTCTAGAGTCCGGGCGCACGGCTGTTCTTCTTAATGGCGTGCCGGGGCGTTGGTTTGACTGCAAACAAGGCCCGCGTCGTGGAGACCCCTTGTCACCGTATTTGTTCATCATCGTCGCTGACGTCCTCCAAGAGCTCATTACCGGTGATAGCTCCCCCGCCCGGCTGCTCCACCCCTTGGTCGATGATTTGCCGTGTCCCGTGATCCAATATGCCGACGACACTCTCCTCCTACTGCGCGCGGACAGTGATCAGATTCTCCGCGCCAGAGCCCTCCTGGAATCGTTCTCCGCCGCTACTGGCCTGCATATCAACTTCGACAAATCTGTCTTTGTGCCGATCCATGTCCAGGAGGATCGCGTCGTAGAGCTGGCATCCTTGCTTGGGTGCTCGCCGGCCGCATTCCCCCAAACATACCTTGGGCTGCCGCTCACTGCGCGCAAGCTGCGCGTCCAGGACCTGCAACACCTGGTCGTGAAGATTGAGAAGCGAGCGCCTGGTTGGAAGAGCTCACTATTGAATCAGGGCTCTCGACTTACGCTCACCGACGCCGTCCTGTCCGCCCTCCCATCATTCGCCATGAGTGTCATCCCGCTGCCACTGACGACACTCGACCGTATGAACCGTCCGCGGCGTGGCATGCTCTGGAAGGGGAAGGCGGCGTGCTCCGGTGGCGACTGTCAAGTGGCCTGGCTGGATGTTTGTCGTTCTCGCGTGGAGGGTGGCCTCGGTGTCCGTGATCTACACACCCAGAACACAAGTCTGTTGCTCAAATTCATCCATAAGCTTGTTAGCGGAGACGACACACCCTGGACCCGTTGGGTCCGCCGCTGGTACCGTGCCACCGGCATCTCTGACCCCCCGTCGCCGAACGACACACCTGCTTGGCGTGCTTTTAAACGCCTCTTCTCGACCTACCGCGGCATCACAAACGTGCGCGTCGGCGACGGCGCGACTACCTCCTTTTGGTTTGACAACTGGCACGCCGCGGGGGCCCTGTATGCGCGGACTCCTGCTCTTGTGTCCCACTGCACGAACCCTTCCATCACCGTGGCTGAGGCTCTCCGCGATCGGCGACTAGGTCTCCCGCTCCAACCGCACCTCACGGTCACTGCGCAGGGGCAGATAGAGGCGCTCGTGAGCTCGCTCCAGCATGCCACACTCTCCTCCGACCCCGACGTTCGGCTTCTCCCTGGTGGCGCGGCGTTCTCCACGGCGGCCGCGTACCGCATCATGTGCACCTCCGGCGTGGCGTTGCCGCTGTCCGATTTCAACTGGGAGAATTTTGCTCCTCTAAAGGTCCGCGTCTTCTTCTGGATCGCGCGTCATGGAAACACAAGGACGCGCGCGCTCCTGCACCGGCACGGGTGCCTCCCCTCGCCCCGCTGCCCCTTCTGCGACGCCGACGAGGACCTGGCTCACCACTTTGCTCGGTGCGTGCGGCTTGAGCCCCTATTTGCTCTCGTCGAGGCTCCGGCTGCTGGCGCGGCGCACGACCTAGAGGGCGTTTGTGCTGCACTCGCTGCCCCGCTCCAGGAGTTGGCGCCACCTGTCCGGCACACGCTTGTGCTGCTTATACTCTGGGTGGTGTGGAAAAGCCGGAATCGCAAGGTTTTCGACGACGTCTGGCTGCGCGCTCGCCATCTAGCCAAGCTGCTATCCGAACACTGTGAGCTGTGGCTGCATTGTCTGCCCCGCCGCCTCTCGCGGCAGCCAGTTGAATCCTGGCTCGCCCGTCTCCGTACTAGCATCCTATGACCCCCTTCCTGGGTGCGTGTGTGTCTATTTCTCTTCTTCTGCTCGCTGCGCCGAGCTGCCCCCGCCCTCCTGTATTTTCCCCTTGTAGTAAGACACTTGTTCGGTTGGCTGAAATGAAATAAAGTTTACTTCAGGT
The DNA here is from genome assembly GCF_022539505.1 of Lolium rigidum. Lineage (NCBI taxonomy): Eukaryota > Viridiplantae > Streptophyta > Magnoliopsida > Poales > Poaceae > Lolium > Lolium rigidum. The sequence continues at coordinate 189,495,620 of NC_061511.1, read as the reverse complement.
GGGGTTTTTGCCCCACCGTTGAGCTGTCAAAAAAAAAAAAAAAAAAAAAAAAAAGCTTGGCGTTGGACTGAGAGGTTTGGCTTCAAAATCAATCGATTTAGTGTTTGAATGATGGAGCTCGAAGTTATGTCTGTAGTTTGAAATTGAGTGGGAAACCTTGGTTTAGCTGTGCGTTACCATGAGGTAGAATCAACTTGTATTGTGTGTGCAGTGTGCAGTAATGTGTAATTGGCGCAGAAAGCTCACAAATGGAATTACAACTCCAATCAATTTTACATTTGGATAGTGCATGCCTGATGCCTTGGCAGCTTACTGACGAGTGCGTTCTATGTTTTTCTGCAGTTCGTGTAGTGTGGTGTGAGAAGATTGAGCGTCAGGGCTGGGAACAAATGCAGTGATAACTTTGATTGGTCACTTTTGTTGTAGGGCGTATGCTGAATGGTCTTGACCAAACTCGCATATATTGGTTGCTCTCTAGTTTCTAGTGGGGGTGACTGTATGTTGTTTTGCTCAATTTCTTTGGTGAGATGTGAGATGTTAGTTAGTAGAAGGCTTGTCCACATGCCACTGTGATACCAAAATAACCTCCGATTTCTCCTTGGTGTTGTATGTCTTGTACTTGGGCGACAACTGCATAACATCATTTGGTTTTAGCTGCTCTGTAGCAAGTTCTGTGTGCCGCGTAGTGAAGTGTGCTTTCAGTCTATGTAATATGCCTGTTTCTTTGAAGAGATACCAGTTTGGGTTAAGAAATATCTTTGTTGAATTTTACTATGGCACTTCGTAAACAGTCGGACAAAATCAGTCTTGCTGTAGTAGCAGTTTCCAAATTGAGATGATTTAGCTCATTGTTTGCTAGAAGCATCCAGATGGTCTGCTGTTAGCAAAAAATAAACATAGTCTGGGCTAGGAGTTTTCTTTCATTTTCTTGATCATTCTCTTATTTGTGTAGCATTTTGCGGACCCTTTTCTGCATGTGTCATGCCAATTCGATCGACACCGTCATTTAGCATTCATGACATATTCTGATTTTTTCAGCATGGTGATGGTGACGTCAAGACAGTTCTGGACATGCTAGCAGAAGAGGAAGGCTGACATGAAGCAGCTACAGATTAACTGTAAATATTTCATGTCCGTCTAGATCACTGTGAAATCTAGGACTCTGTCTATTGCTCTATGTTGTAATATGGTATTGTTGTCGCATATAATTCTATGACGCCATGACTATCAGATTCACTTGCCGATATAAAAACTGCATTTTTATTCATGTGTCATTGTAACCTGGGCACTGTTTATTTGGACATCAATCTTTGACATTCGTGTAAAAAAATATTGATTTTTTGGTTCTATGATAATCCCTGTGTGCAAAACATACCAATTGGAGCAGAGGGTTGGGGGTGGAAGCGGATTAGGGTGTACATCTGATTTTGACTTTTAAAGCCAGCAGATATGTGTACTCAAATGGCGTCTAGATTATGCCCAATAGAGTCGAGAACCAAAACCTTGATGGTCTGAATTTTGGTTGTTAAGCTGACAACAATCATTTTCTGCAGAAAAGAAAAGGTGGAAACATGAATAATAAGCTTGTGCATAGGAATGCCAATGAGCGATGGACGAAGGCTGCTGCTACCTCAAAAATCATTGTTCCAAACTGGACTTTGGATAAGCCTAGCAAACCCAATATCTCAAGTTTAGGTGCTCAAATTACCTGGATGGTCACTTGACCAATGTCCAGATGATATATCATTTTCTATTAACTACCATGTCAATGAATACAGGAACCTCAAGATGCACAGGATGACCCAAAAGAAGGTTTCCATCGAAAAAGATGGTCTCCTCCAAGTGAGTTCCTCAAAATAAGTACAGGTGGTGCCTTTAATGAATCGTTGGATTCTGGTGGCTGGGGTTTTACTGTAAGAGATGATGGTGGAGTGCTTATTTCTGCAAGTGCAGGAAACCTAGCACTGCTATGTGCACTGAGCATATCTGCTCAAATGAGATGCACGGGAGTTATCTTCTAAACGGAGTCCATGATACTAAAGCAAGCCATTTCAAGTGACGAGTATAAACTGGCGCCACTGGGGGCTCTGTTTCAGGATATAAAATTGCAGCTGAATGTTGCCTTTGGTGATGTAAAACTTGGTGCATGTTCAAGGTCCTGTAACAATGCAGCACACTCTAGCTGCACATGGAGCCTCCATGGGGAATGGTATTTATGAAACTTGGTTAGGCCATTTCCCGGATTTGTAATGAACTCTGTAGCTGACGATTTAGTCAGTATGTCCTTGAAATGGAAAACAACCTGTTGCCTTTAAAAAAAAGAACTTCACCATGGAATTGCCACATCTCAGCAAGACAAGCTTCATCAAATATCGGAGTGTCTCGATGAGGCATCTTCCCTCGCTACAACATTTTTCAGCATGACAAAGCTCTTGCTCTGGTCAGTTTTCTGACAAATGTAAGGCAACAGGTATCAATTGCATGAAGGAGACTACTTTTGTAAACTAAACAAGCATTGTTGGCAGAACCAAGTTTGGAAATGTTCTGCTTGTATTCTTGCAGTTCAAAATAGAATCTGAAATCTCAATAAGGCAGAAAAGTTGCTTTGCACATTGCAAAAGGAATAAACTTCGTCCTACATATGTTTTAGACAAGAGGCATAAATACCATCCGTTTTATTAAAGCAAGTGTTCAAAATAGAGATATAGTAGCTGCTGATATTATCAGCTTACAGTACAACACCCAAACATGAGCAGAACAACCAATACCAACTTAACTTAGCAGATTAAACTGGCATTCTGTTAGCAGCTTAAACTTTCCAGCTTTCAATTTGAAGTCTGAGCTTAGATACTTGTTACACCACCTCCTGAATCCTGGTTTATTTTCTTGGGTTGGCCATACATCAGATCATAGAGCGACTGAAGGGTGGACAGCATTAGATTACAGGCATACAAAAACTCTGCTTTCAACAAAACACAATCTTGGGGATGGACATCAACTACACTTGTAGTATCAACTAAAGGCCCCGCTTTCAAAAGGATCAGCCATCGACAAATCATGGGTATCCATCTTGGGTACCTTGGATTTCTTAGTACCAATTTTCAGTTCAATTCGAGCATCTTGAGAAGCTCTATTATCCACACATAGCTGTTTGCGTTGATTAGCCATCCATTTGTCGTTTCGGTTGTTAAGAACTTCGATTTCCATCTCTTTTAGCAACTTACTATTCAGAACAAAGAACTTGGCAAAGTCAACAGATGGCCTCTTGCTGCCATCGTAATTCATTAACACAACTTTCTTTAGATGGAGCTCAAGGCACTCAATTGGATCCAACGGGTCATACTTGCTTGCATTATTCATATCGTTTGTTGGCTGTGACTGGAGATGGAGAGAAAAAACAATATAAAGACAGTTGCTAACAGGTTAACAAAATCGTAACTTGCTAGATCATAAGTACATCAAATACTGATACTGACTTTCAAGGAAGCAAATATGTGTACTCACAATGACATACAGCCTCACCAAGCAGGGGAAGCACCTGAGGAAGTTAACGACGGCATCCAGATTAGGCCCAGTAGAGTGGAGAACCAAAACCTTCATGGTGTGAATTTTGGTTGTTAAGCTGACAGCAATCATTTCCTGCAGAAAAGAAAAGGTGTTAACATGAATAATAGCTTGTGCATAGGAATGCCAATGAGGGATGGACGAAGGCTGCTGCTACCTCAAAAATCGTTGTTCCAAACTGGACTTTGGATAAGCCTTCAGATAGCAAACCCAATACCTCCAGTTTAGGTGCCCGGATTACCTGGATGGTCACTCGACCCCAGTATGGATATAGCGGTAGCAATCTTTCTAGAGAAGGGGCATCCTTGATTACTAGCTGCAAAGTATGCGGCCCATAATGGTAGAAGGCTAAGCTCCTAAGAGTTTGGGAGCTGATGCAGATGGCACCTATGCCAGAAATAGCCGTCAGCTCAAGGCTTTCCAAGGCAATGCAGCCAGAGAGCAAGTTGTGGAGAGCATCCTCCATAATGGGGATCCCGTGCAGGGTGAGCTGCTTGAGGCACGGGAAATTCAGACGCAGCGTTGAAATCGAATTGGGCAAACCGCAACGGTTGAATCTGGCAAAGCGGAGCGTGGGAGCGAAACGGAACACGGACAACGGCATGTCACTGATGTTGGCGAGATCGAGCTCCTCTAGGCTGTCCAGGGCTTGAGAGTGAAGCCAACCGTTAATCACGGGGAACAACTTGAGCGATAAGCGGCGGGCAGGGCCACGGTGCTCAGAGAGGATCTTGGAGACCAAGGCCATGCGCTTGCTGCTCGAGACCAAGCCGATAAAATCATCCGCAAGATTAAGTGGCGCGGAGCGCCAGAGGGGAAGCCACCGGCGAGAGATGGCCTGTGTGCGGGCGCCGTCCTCGGTGGGGAGGAGGGTGATGATGCTGCCGAGGACGTCGTCGGAGAGGGCGCTGATGAGATCGAGGTTTCCCCTGTCATCGCGGTTGCCGCCGGAACTCCCTCCGTCGTCGATCTGATGGAATCTACGCTTCTTAGAATAGCGCATCGCCGCTGCCAGCTCCCTCGCGGTCGCCGCTGCAGCAGCTGTCGACTCCTTCGCAGCAGCCTCCGCCGCCACCGCGGCCTCTTTCGCTGCGGACGATGCCGCCGCCGCCTGCTCGGCGGTAGCCAAGGCCGCCACCGCGGCCTCCTTCGCAGCCGTGGCCGCCCCTGCGGCTTCCGTCGCAGCTGCCGCGGCCGCCACCGCAGCGTCTTTCGCGGCCGACGCCGCTCCAGCGGTCTCCTCCGCGGCCGCCTCCAGTGCCGCCACCGCGGCCTCCATGGCTGGGGAGGCGCGGAAGGGTTTCGAGACAGTGTGGTGTGGTGCTGCGTGCGAGAAATGTACACTTCACCCCTTTGCACAAGTATTTCGCAGCCCAACCCGACCCACCGTTTTGCAGCCCAGCTAAGACCATGTCTAGCACGCCTCTTACTTTTCTGCCTCGTATACTATTTCACCCCGTATAAAAAAAGTGCTCGTAGATATATCGTAACGTCTAGCAGACTCCGTATTTGACCCCCTAAATTCGTAAATTTAAAACCCCGGGAACTTGTTCATTCATAGTTCGTCGATCATACATACGAATCGACGTATATGCATACAAAATGCACGATCATGGATCGCGACTTCTAGTCGGAGAGGTCGATGATGTACCCGTCGGCCTCCGCCTCCGCCTCCCGCAACTCCGCCTCCTTCACGGCGGCGATGGCCGCCGCCCTATCTTCCTCCTCCGCCCTCTTCCTCTCGGCGGCGTCCTTGAGGGACTCTTGAATCGCCTTCAAGAAGGCGGGGTACTTGCAGGCAGCACGGCGGCTCCCGGCGGCGGATCTCTTGCATTGGAGACGCCACGCGTCCTCCACGTTGTCCGATGAGCGGCATCGCTTCGATCCGCTCGCCGGTGAGGCGGTACTGCGGCGGCGGGCGTCCATGCCGGAGCTGGGGTGGAATGCGGCGCGGGGGAGTGAGGAATTGCTCGCCGGAACAGGATGGAGGAGGTGGCGGCGCACGGCGGAGCTAAGGTTGCGAGTGAGGGGTTAACCCCTCACTCGCACTTCCGCCCGGTATAAGTAGGGGCGGCGGGGCGGATTTCCTGGGCCCCGTATTCCGCCGAAACGGGCCAGCCCGAATACGGGGCCTGCTAGACGGCCCAAACCGCGCCTGCCCCGTATCTCGCCGGAATTTTACGGTGTGGGCGGGTTATAAGGGGCCTGTTAGACATGCTCTAAGAGCATCTTCGCTCGTCTCGGGCGAGCCCGAGACGTTTTAGACCCATGTAAGGACGTCGGCGGTAAAATAAAAATAGGGATGGGCGGCTTTCACTAAAAAATTTAATATTTTAAAATATTTCATAATTCACGATAAATAGTAGATTCATAGATACTTGGGCCATACTTGGCTAATATTTGTACAAATTTAAAAACATAAATATTTTAAAAAATCCTAAAACTAGTAACCGATGTTGCCGCCACGCCCTAGGCCTAGACGGTGGTACATCGCCGCCGCGTAGTCGTCCTACCCGTCGCTGGGCTCCTCTGTAGCCCTGATCGGCGTCCTCGAGCCTCCTGCGCGGCCAGCTGGATTGGCCAGCGTGATCGTCGTCGTCCAGGTTGACAACGAGGCCAAGGCGACGGCGGCGCTCCTCCTCCTCGCGGCGGTGATCGGCCGCACTCCAGGCGTTGACGAACTCGTTCGTCGCCTGAAACGACTCCAGCTGGGCGCAGTGTAGCCCCGAGAACTCCTCGGGGTCATCATCTGCCTTAACGATGGATATCGCCGCCTTGTATTCTGGCGGCGGCGTCCACTCCCGCTTGACGGGCTGGAGCTGGGTCGGCGGAGAAGGCTGGCGCCATTCAAGGATAACGACGCCGCCACCGCCATGGCGGCGCCTGCGAGTAGGCGCCTCCTCCGGTTCGCCCTTCACTGTCGCCAAGAAACATGGCGACGGCCTGTGGTATGGCGAGTACCTCGCCAAGGAAGAGGAGGAGCGCGACGAAGACGACGGCGTCTGGCGCCGTGCCATCCATTGGCCCCGGCCTCGCGAGGGCACCAACTGCAACTGTCGTGGCGGCATTTGCAGCGGGGGGCCGTTCCCCTAGGCGATGTAGGTGAGGACCCACGCGAGGGTCCTCCCGGGCGCGCTCCACCACTGTCGACGTCCCCTGGAGTTGTTGTTCGCCGGTGGATCGCCGTTGCCGTCATAGGCGGCGAGGCGATCCTCGCGCTGGCGCTGGAAGAACAACGTCCTCCAGCCGTGGTGGTTGTCGGGGCACCAGCGCGGGTCTTTGCGCTCCTCCGGCGTCAACTCGCCCCGGTAATGGTCGTAGATGGCGGTCTGGCGCGCCACCCCCGTCGGCACCGGCGGGACCGGAAGGCCGCCCGCGCTGAGCGCCAATCCCGACGGACAGCGCATGTCCGGCGGGATGGGGTAACTCGCCGTCCACAGCGCGCGCCTCGGCGACGAGAAGCCAACGGCGGCTGAAGCCGTTGGCAGCGGCGCCTTCTTGTTCGTGGTGGTCCATGGCGAGGGCGCCGTGCTGGAGAAGATAGAGGAGGGCGACGATTTTGGAGAAGATGGAGGAGGGCGCTTGCTGGAATGTGCGGCGAGGAAGCGGTGCGGGTTGGTTAAATGGCGCCGAGGGGGCGTTGGCGAGCATTAACGCTGATGCTGAAGACGATGTCGACGTGGAAGATGTCGACGTGGAAGAAGAGCAAACATAGATAAATGCGAGCAGTCGCAGAAGAGAAGCAGCTTTTGACGGGTGCGAAAGGCAAGGCGTCGAGCCGCTGGCGAAACGTGAGATGCTAGTTAACATGCCACTGTGATACCAAGATAACCTCCGATATACCTTTTCCTCCCGTGGTCTCTCTCTCAGCCGCCGCCCTAACCCTAGCCGCCTCCAGTTCATCCTCCTCCATAGATTGGTTCCCCCTCCTCCGGTCGGCTTCGCCGGCGTCAGGAGGAGTGGGGAACCCGATCTATGCGTGGAGTTTCGAATAAAAGTATCGTTTTCATTAGTTTATGTTAGGATTTTGGTAGCCGCCTTCTTGTTGGTTTCCCCTCAATGGAGATGGCATCGTCTGCAATAAGTGATCTTCGGCCTTTCGTTCGGCGACGAGATCTTCTTCCCGGCGTCAATGATGGTGTTGAACAATCACAATTTTCTAGGTATGGGTCTTCGGATCTTGATTCGCCAGATCGATTTTGGATCTTTTGCCGTTGTTGCCGCGAGGAGGATTATCCTCGCAGTTTTTGTCCCGGCTGCTACGTCCTCGACAATGGTGATTCGTACTCTCGGCTCTCCATCGACGATGACAAAGCTAGTTGGTTATTATTTCCTGATATACTGGTGTTGGTACTTTTGCCGATGTTGTATGACTGCTTTAATGGTTGCGTGCGTGCACGCAGCCTTGGCATTGCGGCTCAAAAAATTATGGGAGAACTTTCATCGGTATCTACAGGTCTATGGTTCATTATCTATCTTTGGCTGCCTTCAGAAGAGTACAAGATTGTGTTCTGGAAGAAGAAAGAAATTGAAGACCTCGAAGATTTGTTACTATCTTTTAGACTTTATTTTGTAATCATTGGAGTCAGTTCATGTATCTCTACCATGTACTATTTATTACTATGAATATATGTGGTATTGATTGTCAAAAAAAAGATAACCTCCGATTTCTCCTTGGTGTTGTATGTCTTGTACTTGGGCGACAACTGCACGACATCATTTGGTTTTAGCTGCTCTGTAGCAAATCCTATGTGGCGCGTAGTGAAGTGTGCTTTCAGTCTATGTAATATGCCTGTTTCTTTGAAGAAATACCAGTTTGGGTTAAGAAATATCTTTGTTGAATTTTACTATGGCACTTCGTAAACAGTCGGACTAAATCAGTCTTGCTGCAGTAGCAGTTTCCAAATTGAGATGATTTTGTTAGGATGATCTCCAGCGTAGTCGAACCCAACGGATCGATCACGACTTTTTGACCTCGTCCGCGCCCTGATCGGGGGCGCCCAACCGCATCTCTGGTTGGTGGGCCCCTGTGACCTGCGCTATATAAAGAGGTGGGGGCCGGGGCTCGCAGTACGAGGTTTGTCCGCGCTGCCAGTCACACCACCGACATCCCCTACCGATCTAGGGTTAGCGCAGTACTCACGGGAAGCACCACCACCATCGCCACCGCACGCTCACTCCATCCGGCGCCGCCACCATGTCGGCGCCCGAGAGCTCCTCCTCGAAGGGAGAAGGTACACCTCTGTCTCTCTCAATCTCTCTCACATCTCGCAGTGTACACAACAACTATACACTAGTAGGAAAACCCTTATAGGCGAAGCTTAGTTCTGTGGCGCACCGTTTTGAGTGCGCCACGTAAACCTTTTTGTGGCGCACAAAGCTCGGTGCGCCACGTAAATAGCTTAATTTTGTGGCGCAGCAGCCGACCATGCGCCACAAAAACTTGGCGGGCCCCACAACCTGTCACCCCCAATTATCGGTGTACGTATTTCGTGGCGCACGCGGTGCGCCGCGCCACAAAAATTGCTGTTTCGTGGCGCACTTGCTTTGGTGCGCCACGTAAGTAGTTGATTCCGTGGCGCACTTATTCTGGTGCGCCACGTAACTAAGGGAACTTAGCTATATCATCCCGTGCCCTCCCCCGCCCACGCCCTGTTCACCTCCGATCCGTACCGCGCGCCTCTCCCCTCTCCCTCTCCTCACCGCGCGCCGCCATGGTCGGCGCCATCGCCGTCGCCGTCGCCGCCGCCTTCCTACGCGAGGGCCGCCTGCCGCCACGCTCCTCCCATCCCCGCCACCTGCAGCACAAGCTGCCGCTACGGCGAGGAGGGGCCGCCGCGAGGAGGGGCCGCCGTCGCGTCAAGGTGGAGGAGCCGCCGCGACCTCCACCCTTGCCGTCGTCGTCGGTGAGCTCCTCCACAACCGTTGTTGTCGTCGGTGAGCTCCCTCCCTCTTCCTCCCCTCCCTCCCTCTTCCTCCCCCGCGCGAGCACAACGTGCTCGACGAAATGCTCGCTCCGGATGTATTGCTCGCTGTTGCTCTGGATGCATTGCCCCTAATCGTTTTGCTTCATATGGTGTTCATATGCATTGCTGCTGCCGCTAGTGATGCTTATTGGAGTGTTCTATATGTTGTTCCGAACTCCGTACAATGTGACAATGAAATTGTTCCGAACCGTACTCGTATATGGTGTTCATATGCATTGCCGCTCGCCGCTAGTGATGCTTATAGAAAGATGTGACAATGAAATTGTCTATGCTTATAGAAATTGGAGTGTTCTATATGCTTATAGAAATTGTCTATGCCTCCTGCCTCTGCCTCTCTGTACTTGTTCTATAAATCCTTGTCCGAACATGTACAAGGTAATGCAGACTTGCTCACTTGGTATTGCTTGCTAGTTGGACATTTGGTTGGTTTTGATGCTACTCGGTTCATTTAAATGCATGAAATGCTACTATGGTATGCTACTCGTGGTATCCTTGTGAAGAAAATGATGGATTCTTGTGAGCTTATGGTATGCTACTATGCTACTGTGGTATCCTGGTTGCCTCCTTAATTGATGCCCTATGATCCAAATTACTATATTATTGGATTGAGTGTTATGGCTACTGCTTGTTTGCTCTCCAAATTACCATGCTTATGATGGATTTCTTTTAAGGACTCTAGCTAGATTAGAGGGGAAAAGTTGCTGCTTTGTTGCCTATGATAATGGATCATCAAATGTTTCCCTTTGTTCCTGGTTGCCTCCTTAATTGATGCCTTATGATCCAAATGACCCAAGTCTTGCATGATCCCATTTATCCCTAATGTTGCTTAAGATGAATAAATTCCCTCTAATCACCATTTGGAGATCAAGACTAGTTCTTGATTTCCATTAGCTAGACTCCAATATTAAAAATTTCTCCCAAATATGGAGACAAACATTTTAACATTACCCCAATTGATGCCTTTGTCCCTGGTTTCCTCCTTAATTGATTCCTTATGATCTATTTCTTGTTGGCTTTGATGAAAATAGAGATATCCACAGTAGGGGATCATGTAAATGAATGCCACTGTGGTATCCTTTGAAGAAAAAGGACTGTTTCTGATGGTTTTAAAAGGCTAGGTGGTGCTAGGTGATTCGAGTTGGCTACCAAGACTTGTCTCATCTCGGTTAGCTGGGATATGCTATGTGTTGTTGCTTGTTTAGGCGTATCTATCACTTACTCGGATTTACCGGTTCTTGATTGGCCTCTCTTGCCAAGCATCACTTGGTCTATATACCAAGTGATGAATAATCCCTTTGGAGCATCCGCTCCATGCATGCTATGTGTGTTTGTGCATCTTGACTTATGTTCCCTATGATAATGGATCATCAAATGTTTCCCTTTGTCCCCGGTTGCCTCCTTAATTGATGCCTTATGATCCAAATGATCCAAGTCCCTTGCATGATCCCATTTGTCCCTAATGTTGCTTAATTAAGATGAATAAATTCCCTCTAATCACCATTTGGAGATCAAGACTAGTTCTTGATATCCATTACTTACTCGTCAACACATGTGTTTGCATGTGTGTGTGAGCTGCTTGTAGTGTCACTTGACTATTCAAGTTTCAATGTTGGTTACTTTTCCTCTAGTGCAAGAAATGGTTGAGCAGATGTTTATCCACTCGTTGGCCTTTATTCTTGGGTAGCTCAAAGTGTCATGCACTTACCGGATCATCAAATGTTTCCCTTAATTTGTCCCCTGGTTGCCTCCTTAATTGATGCCTTATGATCCAAATTACTATATTATTGGATTGAGTGATATGGCTATCGCTTGTTTGCTCTCCAAATGCTATATATGTGTATTTGACCATGCTTATGATGGATTTCTTTTAAGGACTCTAGCTAGATTAGAGGGGAAAATGTTGCTGCTTTGTTGCCTATGATAATGGATCATCAAATGTTTCCCTTTGTCCCTGGTTGCCTCCTTAATTGATGCCTTATGATCCAAATGACCCAAGTCCCTTGCATGATCCCATTTGTCCCTAATGTTGCTTAAGATGAATAAATTCCCTCTAATCACCATTTGGAGATCAAGACTAGTTCTTGATTTCCATTAGCTAGACTCCAATATTAAAAATGTCTCCCAAATATGGAGACAAACATTTTAACATTACCCCAAGTGATTTACTTGTCGATGATTAGATGGTTGGTCGATCACTCGTACACTCGGGGTGGAGCAAGTGAGGCTTGGTGTGATGGCACAAATATCAATATCTTGTGCATCCTACCTCGGCCTCACTTACTCCATCTCTCGGATGTTAATATTTGTTTCGACCAACAAAGTATGAGGCATTCCATTTAGTTGATACCACTTGGCTCTTTCTTCCATTTTAGTGCCGATGATTAGAATGTTCGGTCAACTCGTACACTCCGGGTGTCGCTAGTGAGCCTGGTGTGATGGCACAAATATCAATCTCTTGTGCATCCTACCCGGCCTCACTAACGCCATCCCGGGATGTTCATATTTGTTTCGACCAACAAAGTATGAGGCATTCCATTTAGTTCATACTAGCTACTTCTTAATTGCATTGGCCTTTCTTCCATTTTAGTGCCGATGATTAGAATGTTTGGTCACCTATACGCCGCAATATACTTTGTAGACGAGCCCCCTTTCCCTGGCCGCCGTTCCGTGAACGAGTCCTTGATGAGACAACAACGCCGACATGCCTCTCCGGCGCAGCACCACTTTTCTTCTCTCGCCGTCCAGTACGTGAACGAGTCTTTAATGCCAAGACGGTGCCAGCCTCCCTAGCATCATGCCGACCCTCGTTGTCGCGCTTCGAGCCGTGTCGATCATGCGCCCTGCACTCTTCGCCTTCTTGTCCGGTGAACTAATAGACTAATCGTTGGAATAAGGAAGCCGATGACGGCCGATCGCAATTTAATCTTGCGACCGACTGTCATCGGTTTCCTTATTCCAACGATCAGCCTATTGGTTCACCGGGCAAGAAGGCGAACAAGTGCAGGCGCGGGACACACGGCTTGAAGCGCGGCAACACGGCCCGGCATAATGCCGGGCAGGCCGGCACGGTCTTTGCATCAAGGACTCGTTCACCGGACAGCGAGGGACCGGCGTGGTTCTCGCGCCGGAGATGCAGATCGGCGTTGTTGTGTCGTCAAGCACCCGTTGACTGAACGCCGACCGGGGAAAGGGGGCCCTTCGCAAAGTATTTGTGTTGACCAACAATGTATGAGGCACATATTCTATTTTGTCATTCCATTTGCTTTGAGATTTTCAAAATGCCGATGATTAAAATGTTTGGTCACCGTACACTTGGGGGTGGCGTAAGTGAGCCTCGGTAAGATAGCACAAATATCAATCTCTTGTGCATCCTACCCGGCCTCGCTTACCCCATCCCTAAATGTTAATATTTGTGTTGACCAACAATGTATGAGGCACTTATTCCATTTTGTCATTCCATTTGCTTTGAGATTTTCAAAATGCCGATGATTAAAATGTTTGGTCACCGTACACTTGGGGGTGGCGTAAGTGAGCCTGGTAAGATAGCACAAATATCAATCTCTTGTGCATCGGACTTGGTCTCACCGACGCCATCTCTAAATGTTAATATTTGTGTTGACCAACAATGTATGAGGCACTTATTCCATTTTGTCATTCCATTTGCTTTGACATTTTCAAAATGCCGATGATTAAAATGTTTGGTCACCGTACACTCGGGGCGGCGTAAGTGAGCCTGGTAAGATAGCACAAATATCAATCTCTTGTGCATCGGACTTGGTCTCACTTACACCGTCCCCGAATGTTAATATTTGTGTTGACCAACAATGTATGAGGCATTTATTCCATTTCTCTTGTGCATCGGATACTTGTTGGTCTCACTTTCTTCCATTTTCATCATAGTAGGAACTGGATGGAAGGACCCCGATGCAAGCGAGCCTGGTGGGTAGAGATGACGGAGCAAAGGAGGAACCGGATGAAGACTACTTTGTATCTCGAAATTGTGAATTTTGTATGAATTAAGAGTTGTATGCAAAACATTTGACACTTGCCACTATATATGTATCTCGATCGGGCTCTAAGTAATGTGATGATGATGTCTATGTTATATCTGTGCAATGTACATGATATTTATATTATATCTGAATGTTGCTGTATATAACCCGTGTATCCGTATTGTGTATCCGTATTGCTGTGTATAAACCGTATATGTATACCGGGCAGCACAAAATCGTGTATAATACAAGCAAATTCGTGGCGCACTAAGAAGCAATTCCGTGGCGCACCCTTTTCGTGGCGCACCTAAGAACAAGTGCGCCACGTAAACCTTATTTTTGTGGCGCACAATCAGGTGCGCCACAGAAAGCTTATTTTTGTGGCGACGTTTCTGTGGCGCACCACCCGTGCGCCACAGAATCAAATTTTCGTGCGCCACTGATGAGGCTTTTCCTACTAGTGATAGCTTCTACCCGTATAGAATCTATTGTAGTCGTTGGCTATTCTAACATTGGTATCAGAGCACTTGTTAGCATGTATAGATCTTATTTTTTCGGGTAGAAAAGTAAGAACAGTAAACCGCCCTTGGGCTCGCCGGCAAATAATGCACCGCTGCAGGGCCGCGTCGTTCCTCTCGATCTAGGTGCACATCGGCAAGCCGAGGCACCTGGAAGAAGAACAACTCCTCTCCACTTGCTGATAACGCAGCTGTGCGAGATGGGGCAAAGAAACAGTATACCTGCTCGCAGCACAGTAAAGTACAGCGCCGCCTCTGCGCCGCTTGACGGCTACGCGCCCACCCTCGGGTGCACGCGCTGCCGGCAAGAGGGGCAGGGGGCGCCGCCGCGTCTTCTTCTCCGCCGTTGGCCATCGGGCTTTCTGGGGGTGGTAGGAACCGTGGACATGAACAGAGAGGCGCGGGAGAGCCCCCCCGCCGCCGGACCCGGGCGCGCGCGCGGGAGGTGAAGCCTCCGCGCCACCGCCGGAGTTCACAGAGACAAGGAAAGGGGAGGGGGGTCTGTCCCCAGCCAGCTACTGCGGGCGCGGGCGAGCGGCTACCTCCCAGCCGCCAGAGAGAAAGAGAAGGAGGGGAGCTCGTCGGGGCTGAACAGCCACCGCCGGCCGCCACTCGTCCGCTGACAGTTTGGCGCGGGAGGAGCCTCTCCGCCGCCGCCGGACACAGCGGCCAGAGAGATGGTCGGGGGGAAATGTTTTAGGGTTAGGGTTTTCTGCCGGTTTGGTGTTTTTTATACCGACCGAAATAAGTGCTGGACCGTCGATCGAATCGGATGGCCAGGATAGAGCCACGTCGGCGCATGGAGGCCGCGTTTGGCAGGCCGCGTGGCGGGCCGTGTGGGCGACGCGGGCCAGGCCGCACCGCATGCAGGCCGCGTCTCCTAGCCGCGTGGGCGCCGCGTCTGCCAGCCGCGTGGGCGACGCGTTGCTGCGCGTCGCTCGGCGCGTGCGGGTTTACAGTTTTATTAATTACAGAGGCATTTTTAGGCAGTTTTGGGTCATTTTTTGGCCAATTTTTGTCTAGTTTTTTTTCTAAATAAATAGGACCAACGAAATGTTTGTTCAGAAATTATAAAGTGAAAGATATGCCTCTGAAAAGTTCAGAAGTTAATAGTTCACAGTTAATGTTTCCGCTCCAAATAGTAAAAGGAGCATTTTTTAAATGCAAAACTATAGTTAAAATTTAAAGTTGAATGAAAAGTGGTTATTGTGACAATTATGGTTCTGTTATTTTTTGACCAACATTATTAATGACATGACCATGTTTTTTTGGCAATGATTTGTGCATTTATCTCTATTTCTGCCCAACGGTGATATAGTTTTATTTGCATTAACAGTTGCATATCTTAATTCGGACCAACGTTGGATTATAATTTGCAATTGTACTGTTCTCACTTCTTTGTGGTTTTCAGGAGGGTTCTACTTGATGAGCTGCATCAATGATGTTGCCACCTTAATAGGGGATAACTACACAGAATGGAGGAAGAAGGTGGATTTCGCTTTCGTCTGTGCTGAGGTGGACTGGGTGGTTGATACGCCGCAGCCCATAAAGCCTGCTGACCCTGTCAGAGCTGACACAGATACTGATGATGCATGGGCTAAAAAGAAAAGGGACCATGCTCCTGTGGAGATGTCCTACACCCTAGAGAACAGAAAGTGGCAGACTGCCAACAAAAAGTGCATGTCATTTATAAAGAATACAATTGAGAACGCCATCACGGGCTCAATTGCAGAGTATGCTTCCGTTGGGGAGTACTTAGAAAAGATAAAGAGTCATTGTTTCTTCAAAGGCATATGCAAACCAGCTGTTGAAGCAGCTGGTGACAGAAAAGTACAGTGGAGGTGCACATGGCATTAGGGAGCACATCCTCATGATGAGCAATCTGGCTGCAAAGCTGAAGCCCATGGATGCTGACCTGGAGCTGAAGCATGCACTTCTGGTTCACTTGGTGATGGCCTCATTGCCACAACAGTTTGACAACTTTGTTGTCAATTACAACATGAACCCTGAGAAATGGGACATTGAAAAGACCATTGTCATGTGTGTGCAAGAGGAGGACAGACTCAAGGCACAGAATGTAGGTACTCTCAATTATGTGAAGGACAATAAGAAAAGGCCCTTCACACAAAGCAACAATGGCTCTCCTTCAAAGCCATATGGAAAAGCCCCAATGTAGCATCATCAGAAGTTACAGCACAGGCCATTGCCAGTGAACAAAGATCAGTGTCTTCACTGTCAGAAGACTGGGTACTACAAGAAAGACTGTCGTGCTTTTCTGAAAGAATTAATGGCAAATAAAGGTAACAATTTAGTTTCCTTTGTAAATGAATCCCTGTATACACAGTTTTTGAAATCTACTTGGTGGATTGACTCAGGTGCAACTATTCATGTTGCAAATTCTTTACAGGGATTCCATTCGACGAGGACTACGAAAAGAAGCGAAGGATGCGTTGAAGTCACGAATGGAATTCAAGCAGAAGTTGAAGCTGTCGGCGACGTACTCTTGGAGCTAGCTGATGGCTTGACTATTCTGCTTAGAGAAGTCTTATTTGTTCCTTCCTTACATAGAAATTTAATAAGTGTATCGCGCTTGGATAAAGACAGTTATCAATGTTGTTTTGGACATGGCAAATGTGCCATATGGTGTAATAATACTTATGTTGGGGTTTCTTTCACTCCATGATGAGCTTTATTTATTGTCCTTGCGTGAAAAAGTATTGTATGTGTGTGAAGTTAATGAACAAATACCCTCGTCGGAAAAAGAACGAAAGAAAAGAAAAAGAACTGAAGAATCATCGAAACTATGGTACTGTCGCTTATGCCATATTTCGAGGGGGGGAATAGAAAGACTCGTTAAAAATGATATTCTTCCTCCATTAGAATTCTCAGACATAGAACAGTGCATCGATTGCATTAAAGGAAAATTTGTAAAGCAAATTAAAAAGGGTGCAAATCGAAGCACATCAACGCTAGAAATAATTCACACCGATATATGTGGCTCATTTCATGTGAAAAGTGTGGATGGCTATGATTCGTTCATAACATTCACAGATGATTACCCCCGATATGGTTATATTTATCCAATAAAAGAAAGAACAGAAGCGTTGGATAAATCCAAAATATTTAAAGCTGAAGTTGAAAATCAGCATGATAACAGAATAAAGATAGTCAGGTCTGATCGTGGAGGGGAGTACTACGGTTGACATACTCCATATGGCCAAGTCCCTGGACCTTTTGCAAGGTTCCTACAGAGAGCTGGAATAGTCGCCCGATACTCGATGCCGGGCGAAGCTCAGCAGAATGGGGTAGCTGAAAGGCGCAACCGTAGCCTTATGGATATGGTGCGCAGTATGATGAGCTATTCCACCCTACCATTGGGATTGTGGATTGAGGCGTTAAAAACCGCTATTCACATTCTAAATAGAGTACCAAGCAAATCGGTGCCCAAAACATTGTATGAGCTATGCATAGGGAGAGTGCCTTCTCTAAACTACCTGAAAGTGTGGGGGAGCCCTACTGAGGCCAAAATATTCAATTCAAATATCGCAAAGTTAGATATCAAAACAGTCAGCTGCCATTTTATTGGCTATCCTGAAAAGTCAACATTTATCGTTTCTACTATCTAGACAAATACACAAAGTTTGTGGAAACGAGACATGCTGTCTTCTTAGAAGACGAAATGATGAGGGGGAGCATGGTAGCTTGAAAAATTGATCTTGAGGAGAAGAGGGTGCATGCACCTAATCCGATGACTCAGGAGCCATTTTTGCGCTACCATGTGCACCTGTACCGACGATCCCTGCGATTGTGGTGCAAGCGACTGTTGTGACTCCACCCATGACAACGATGAGTGAAAATTCGGAACCTGTCCATCAGGAGCCGAATGAACCATTTGTTGAGCATGAAAGGGAGCAACAACAGCCACCTCCTGAAGCTGAGCCACAAGTTGAGGAACAGAATGCTCCAGAGATTGAGGCCCCCAGAAGGTCTACAGGAGCTAGAAAATCATCCATTTCGACTGATTACAAAGTTTACAACACAGAAACAGTTCATATGGAAGGTGATCCCACTTCATATGAAGAAGCCATGAGAAGCCCAGATTCATCAAAGTGGGTGGAGGCCACGGAAGACGAAATGAGATCGATGAGTGCCAACCATGTTTGGGACATAGAGAATATTTCTAAAGGAGCCAAAACAGTTGGCTGCAAATGGGTCTACAAAATAAAATATGACTCCAATGGGAATGTCGAAAAGTATAAAGCACGACTTGTGGCAAAAGGATTTACACAAAGAGAAGGGATAGATTACAATGAGACATTTTCTCCGGTCTCATGTAAGGATTCCTTCAGAATCATAATGGCACTAGTTGCATATTTTGATTTAGAGTTACATCAAATGGATGTAAAGACAACATTCCTAAACAGGGATTTAGAAGAAAATGTCTACATGAAACAACCCAAGGGTTTTATCATGGAGGGCAAGGAAGAAATGGGATGCCTCCTAAAGAAATCCATTTATGGATTAAAGCAAGCCTCCAGACAGTGGTATCTAAAGTTTAATAAAAAAATCAAGAGATTTGGATTTAAAGAAAATATTGAGGAAAATTGCGTTTATGAAAAGTTGAAAAGTGGGAAATATATTTTCCTAATCTTGTATGTGGATGATATTCTGCTTGCCAGCAGTGATGTTAGTCTACTGCAAGAGACAAAGAAGTTCTTGTCCTCAAATTTTGATATGAAAGATCTTGGTGAAGCGTCATATGTTTTGGGCATAGAAATTCACCGAGATAGGAATAATGGAGTATTAGGACTATCGCAAAAGGCTTATTTAGAAAAGATTCTAAGTAAGTATAATATGCATAAGTGCTGTGCCACACCTGCCCCTATAGTCAAGGGCGACAGTTTTGGGAAATATCAAAGTCCCCAAAATCAATACGAGCTCGATCAAATGAAAGCGGTTCCATATGCTTCGGCCATTAGAAGCCTACAGTTTGCACAAGTGTGCACTCGCCCTGACTTAGCATTTATCACCGGAGTACTCGGTAGATATCAAGAAAATCCAGATTTTGAACACTGGAAAATGGTAAAGAATGCATTGCGTTATCTGAAAGGCACAAAGAACTACATGCTAACATACAGAAGATCTGATTCCCTAGAAATAAGAGGGTATTCAGATGCAGATTTTGCGGGGGATAAAGATGATAGAAAATCCACATCTAGATATGTATTCACCCTCGCAGGGGGAGCTATTTCGTGGAGAAGCTCCAAACAGACGATAGTTGCATCATCCACGATGTATGCAGAATTTATAGCATGTTATGAAGCCACGGGGCGGGCATTATGGTTAAAGAAATTTATACCCGACTTGAAAGTGGTAGATTGTATTGACAAACCACTAAAGATGTACTGCGACAATGAGCCTGCAGTATTTTATGCTCACAACAACAAGTCGAGTACAGCTACGAAATCGATTGAGGTTAAGTATTATGTTGTGAAACACAAGGTCCAGGATCAAACAATA
Organism: Lolium rigidum; assembly: GCF_022539505.1. Taxonomy (NCBI): domain Eukaryota; kingdom Viridiplantae; phylum Streptophyta; class Magnoliopsida; order Poales; family Poaceae; genus Lolium; species Lolium rigidum. Next base: position 189,476,039 of record NC_061511.1, on the reverse strand, counting down.
AGTCTCGAGCATATAAGGACAAAAGATATGCTTGCGGATCCGCTAACGAAAGGCTTACCACCCAGCATGTTCAAGGAGCATGTAGCCGGCATGGGTTTAAGGGAAAGTCTTACATATCCTGGATCATAAGAGGCCCAAAAGTAAAAGAATTTGTTTCAAAACAGAGAAGTGTATTGTGGCTGTCTGATTATATCGGCAATAGAGCAGTGACGATGAAACATGCCCTATGGACTGATCCAAAATGAAATGAATAAAGTTAAAAGAAAAGTTGAGATCAAGGGGGGAATGTTACGATGATCTCCAGCATGGTCGAACCCAACGGATCGATCACGACCTTTTGACCTCGTCCGCGCCCTGATCGGGGGCGCCCAACCGCATCTCTGGTTGGTGGGCCCCTATGACATGCGCTATATAAAGAGGTGGGGGCCGGGGCTCGCAGGTTCGTCCGCGCCGCCAGTCACCCCACCGACATCCCCTACCGATCTAGGGTTAGCGCAGTGCTCACGGGAAGCACCACCACCGTCGCCACCGCACGCTCACTCCATCCGCCGCCGCCACCATGTCGGCGCCCGAGAGCTCCTCCTCGAAGGGAGAAGGTACACCTCTGTCTCTCTCAATCTCTCTCAGATCTCGCAGTGTACACAACAACTATAGCTTCTACCCGTATAGGATCTATTGTAGTCGTTGGCTATTCTAACAGATTTAGCTCATTGTTTGCTAGAAGCATCCAGATGGTGTGCTCTTAGCAAAAAGTAAACATAGTCTGGGCTAGTGTTCTTTCATTTTCTTGATCATTCTCTTCTTGGGATTTCTATTTTCGTGCCCCTGCTTCGTTAGTTGTACTCAGTTTTCCCCAGCTCGTTAGTTTTTCCTCAGCTTTCCCCTCCCTCTAGTTTGAAACCCCTCGAAGACGCGGGTTGCCGTCAGGTCAGAGGCCTTACCGTTACCGTTAATCTGACGGGTGGGGCTGCACAGAGGTGGGGCTGCATAGAGGGCAGTTCCTCTCTGACCGTCTCGTGCTGACGGGTAGCCATCCATCTACCGTTGACGCGTGGATCGTTTTATTTCCTGATTGTATACACGGTGCTGCCAATGACAAATGGGGCCGCTCTATGGGGCTGCCGCAGCCAATGACCAGTGGGTCGTCTATTTATTTATAGAAAATTATATTGCCGCTTCCGTGGGGCCTCCGCAGCCAATGACCGCTGTGGCAGGTGACTATTTTCGCAGCTTAATCTAAAGTGACTCTTATGCTAAACATTGTGCATCCCGACGTTGACCTAGCGGTGGCGGCGAGCATAGCCGTTCCGACCATGCCGATATCGGCATCGGCATCGGCATCGTTTGGAGGATGTGGTGCTCGAATAATAGTGGAAATGCGACATTATCTTTTACATGTGCATAATAAATAGAAAATAGTTAGATCTCTAAATCGATGCATATGAAGCTACATATATATTCTTGGTCATAATCCCCTTATCTAAAGGGGATGGATGCATGGCTTCACGTCGTCGTCGCTTTCATCGTCAATATCTTCGTCGTCCGAGTAGTAGTACTTCCTGCACATTGTTCCGTCGAACACCTTCACTGTGAGCACATCATCGCCTTCATATTTGAAGTGTACGAAGCAGCCGAAATCCACACCGTGCGCGATGGCGAATTTCTCCCAGCCCTTGTCGAGGTACATCCGGCCTTGACCGTCAAATAGGACCTCCACGGTCCAGAGACGAGGACCACGATCAGCTGCTCACGGATACACCTTAGCTGGCTCCTGGCCGTCAAGATAGTCCGCAAACTTTTTGGGAGAGCCTGCAAAGAGATCGAGCGTCGATCGTTTGAAATTAAAGGTTTTTTAGAACATGCCCATAATTAATCACATGCATCATATATGTGGGAACGCGTACGTACCTTCTTGACCAAAGGGTCTTCATAGACGACGATGAAGAACTCCTCTATGATCAATGGCGGTGTTGACGGTGGTGGTGGCAATGATGATGATCCACTTCCCCTTCCCCTTCCCCTTCCCTTCCCTTCCCCTTCCCCTTCCGGTCCGCGTCCGAGACGTGGAAGCCATGGCAATGGATCAAGTGTATGTGAACGAAGAAGAGAGAGGCAGAACCTATTGACACAAGGGATGGCCGTGTGGGTGTTTATAAGGGAGAGATGACCGTTGTAGGGGTTTACACAATAAAATAAGGAGGAGGTGAACGTTGGTGGGGGTTTACACAATAAATTAAGGAGGAGATGACCGTTGTGGGGGTTTACACAATAAATTAAGGAGGAGACGACCGTTGTGGGGGTATATATCTCAACAAAATTAAAAAGTAATGCGGACTATCTTGATGGAAATGGAACTTCGTGATATAGTTTATCATTTTACCGTGAAAAATAATGCCTAAAAGAAATGGTAATTTGTGATAGTTTATCATTTACCGTAATGGCTACAACAAATCGTTGATGGTTTATCATTTTTTGCGTGAAAAGTAATGGCTACAAGAAATGGGTGATGGTGTATCATTTTTTGCGTGACAAGTAATGGCTACAACAAAATCGGTGATGGTTTATCTTTTTTGCGTGAAAAGTAATGGCTACAAGAAATGTGTGATGGTGTATCATTTTTTGCGTGAAAAGTAATGTCTACAACAAAATCGGTGATGGTTTATCGTTTTTTTGCGTGAAAAGTAATGGCTACAAGAAATGGGTGATGGTGTATCATTTTGCGTGAAAAGTAATGGCTACAACAAAATCGGTGATGGTTTATCGTTTTTTGCGTGAAAAGTAATGGCTACAAGAAATGGGTGATGGTGTATCATTTTTTGCGTGAAACGTAATGGCTACAACAAAATCGGTGATGATTTATCATTTTTTGCGTGAAAAGTAATGGCTACAACAAATCGGTGATGCTGTATCATTTTTTTGCATGAAAAGTAATGGCTACAACAAATCGGTGATGGTTTATCATTTTTTGCGTGAAACGTAATGCCTAAAAAGAGTTTATAATTTAGCTCATGAAAAATAATGCAGAAAACCAAACTTTGCGTGAAGCTAACCGACGACAGAGAGAGAGAGGGTGGTGGCCCCGACCAGATATAAGATAGGGGTTATCCTGCCCGTTAGATCATACGATCAACGGTCGGCGGGCACGATCCGCGTGACATGGGCTAGACCAATCAGGGCAATGTTGGGCGTCTGTGAGAGTTTGTGAAGGGAGAGGGCAAAACTGAGTAGTATCAAGAAACCAAGGGCAAGTGAGTAGTAAACAGACTAAGGGATTCAAATATGAGATTTAAAAAATGGAAAATGCGTGTTTTGTACAATGAAACCCATCTTGGCCTACCTCAAACTATTTGCAATACAAATCTACATGAGTGTGAAAATTATGGCCTCATTCAGACAAAGTATGTTTTGGGGAAAGCTGTTTTGGGTAGGGCTTATTATGGAAAACCATGCACCTTCATAGCTACTAGGTGATTTGAGAAGTGGCAATTTGTGGTGAAACTTGATTTATCTATGATTTATCTATGATTTGAGAAGTGGCAATTTGTGGTAAAGACTCAATGAGTAAGTGCCACTCTTTTTCGGAATTTTTGCACATTAAATAATTCATTTAACTAGTTAATCCCATTTGTTGACTCTCTGTTGACCAGCCACTTGAGGGTAAAACTGAGTATATTGCACTAGCCAGTATTAGCACTCAAGGGGAAAACTGAGCACACAAAAAATGCTAGTATATGACTCGAGGGTATACCTGAGTATATCTAAATTTCCAGGGTTAGACCCGAGGACGCGTGTTGCGATGCAGAAGTGGAAGACGTGCCATTGTTGACGCGTGTCGCGGTGCAGACATGCAAATAGTGGACGCGTAGGACGCGGGTCGCATTTAGGACGCGTAAGCCCCTCCCTCCCTCCCTCTGCACACAGTCGTCTCATTCTCGCTCACGCACGAAACCACCCCTCTCACGTCCCATCAACTTCTCCAAATCGAAAAAACCCCAACCGCCGTACGCACGCTACCCTGCCGGCGATGGAGAAGAAGAATGCGCCGGCGGTCGTCGCCTTCGAGCCCGTCGCATCCGCGCTCGTCGCCTCCGAGCCCGTCGCCTCCGCGCCCTTCGCCTCCAAGCCCGTCGCCGCCGAGCCCGTCGCCGCCGAGGGCGGCGCATCGAAGCGCGGCGCCTCCATGAACTGGGCCTCTCTCTCGGCTGATGGACCACTTCACAAGATCGGCGAATGCTTACTGGCGAACGAGGAGTACGCCGACACCTACTCCGCTATGAGGCAAGTCCGTAGAAATTGGCGCTCAGGTTTGCCTCGAGCCCGACGTGCACCTGGATGAATGGATCATGCTAGACCACGCCCTTCCACGCGTCGCTGAGTTCACCTTCCTCCAACTCGGCACATCACGCTACGTCACCATAGATCTATCGGAAGTTCATACAAGGTTCAAATTCCTCCATATCTACCTTTTTATTTTCAATCTTAAACATCTTAGTGCTGAATGTTATCTTCATCAATATATTTTAGATACTACTTCGTCGGCTTTTGCCGTGGTGTCATCGTGCTTGCCCAGAAGAACCCGCCGCACAAGATACGGCTGCTGAACCCACTCACAAAGAAATCGAACACTATGTTTGAGGCGTAGATGCCATCTGTTTTTCTGAAATCATTCGCTGTTATCAAATCCCCGACTATGGTCTTCGTTGCCGCACATTACCCGCCGGAAATTGGTTGGGTCGATGAGAGCACTCCAACTAAGGATATAAATGAAGATTGGGGAGAAGGAAGATTTTCGATCAAGAACCATTGTTTGCGTTGCATTACCCCGTTCAATGGTGAACTGTATTCAGTAGCTGCGGACAATTTTGAGATCGGAAGAATAGTGTGCACCAATGTACAGTTGCAGCAGCAGCGCGAGCACCTGTCAAGATGGAGACACTAATTTCATTTCCAGAACTTGGACGTCGAAGTTCTACCTTGTGAAGTCGGATGGTGATCTCGCTGCTTGTGTTGTTGGTCGGCGAGGCTTTGGCGGGCAAACTATTGGTGTACCGTGTGGACACTCAGAGCCGCTCTCTCCATCCGGTCAGTAACATTGGCAGTAATGCCTTTTTCGTGAATTATATCCGGTGTATCTCCGTCGACACCAGAGTGTGATACGTCCAATTTGCATCACTATTTTATATCATAATTTGTTGTTATTCATTGATATATTTCATATTGGGACACAATACTTATGTTATTTCATCTATTTTGCATGTTTCATGATTATTTGGGGATCGAGCACCGGAGCCAGGATTCTGCTGGAAAAAGCACCGTCAGGATGCGATATTTCGGAAGATCAACTATGGAAGGAAGTTTTACAGAAAATCCTATTTTTCCAGATGACGGAGGAAGCCAGAAGGGGCGCCACCATGTGGTCTGGGGCCCCCTCGGCCTCTTTCGTCTCCTTTTCTTCGCGAAACCCTTCGTCCCGAAGACCTAAGCCACAGAGGAATCCTCACGAAAGGTTACAGCCGCCTCTGCGGGGCGGAGAACACCAGAGAGAAAAGAGCTCTCCGGCGGGCAGGAATCCGCCGGGGAAATTCCCTCCCGGAGGGGGAAATCGACGCCATCGTCACCGCCATCGAGCTGGACATCATCTCCATCACCATCATCATCATCTCCACCATCATCACCACCATCTCCACCGCTGGACATCGTCACCGCTGTAGCAATTTGGGTTTGATCTTGATTGTTTGATAGGGGAAACTCTCCCGGTATTGATTTATACTTGTTATTGATGCTATTGAGTGAAACTATTGAACCAAGGTCTATGTTCAGATTGTTATTCATCATCATATCACCTCTGATCATGTTCCATATGATGTCTCGTGAGTAGTTCGTTTAGTTCTTGAGGACATGGGTGAAGTCTAATTGTTAGTAGTGAACTATGGTTGAGTAATATTCAATGTTATGATATTTAAGTTGTGGTGTTATTCTTCTAGTGGTGTCGTGTGAACGTCTTATCACCAGAATTTGACCGAGTCAGAGGTGGGCCGCGATCAAGATGGAGTTGAAGAATATACATAGAAGGAATACGTGAATCGGCCTTTTATACCAAGTTGGGCTAGACTGCCCATGTATCTGTAACATATTAGATCGCATCTTAGTTTAGAAGTTAGAGTTTTACCCGTGCACGGTTTAGTGCACGCCCACATCAGAAAGTCCGCTGGACTATAAATATGTATCTAGGGTTTATGGAATAAACAACAACCAACGTTCAACACAAAAAAATCTCGGCGCATCGCCAACTCCTTTGTCTCGAGGTTTCTCTGGTAAGCACCATGCTGCCTAGATCGCATCTTGCGATCTAGGCAGCACAAGCCTGCCCACGTTGTTCATGCGTTGCTCGTGCTGAAGCCTTTTTGATGGCGAGCAACGTAGTTATCTTAGATGTGTTAGGGTTAGCATTGTTCTTCGAATTACATGCTTTCGTTTTGCGACCCTTGCACATCTAGTCGCCCTTACACCTATCTTAGGTGTAGGGGCGGCACCCCGCTTGATCATAGTTTAGTAGATCTGATCCGTTACGGTTGCTCCTTGTTTCATCAAGGATTAGTTTAACATCCGCAATAGTTAGGCCTTACAAAGGGTTGGAGGATCCAGCGGCGTGTAGGGTGACGTTTGCTAGCCCTAGAAAGGACGTTCCGAGGATCAACCTCGTGTTGGTTTTTAGGCCCTGTCTAGGATCGGCTTACGGTCACCGTGCGCGAGCGCGAGGCCCAATCGTGAGTAGGATGATCCGATTATGCGGTGAAAACCCTAAATCGTCGTAGATCTAATCAGCTTTATCTTGATCAAGCAGGACCACCATATATTCGGACACCTTGTCCGAATCATGGGTGGATCGGCTCTTTGAGCCGATTCACGAGATAACCCGAGAGCCGATCGAGGCTCGTATTTAATGTTTACGTGTATGCCATGCAGAAACTAAGCGAGGCATCATCCACACCTTCCCTGACCAGGTATAGGTCGGGTGGCACGCCCTTGCGATAGCATCGTACGTGCGACCAGGAGGCTTTGCGGGCCGTCGCTCCGAGGGACCGGGGCCGGCCGCAGCCCTAGTTGTTCCCGGCTCTACTGTGTTGCCCGTCTCTGCCCGCCAGGGGGTTTCTGACGTCAACACATTCTGGCACGCCCGGTGGGACAACAATCTTCGATATCCACCACATCGCCATCTACATCCGAGATGGCGGAAGGCACTCCGGTCAAGTACGAGGATCTGCCTGATGAGCTCAAGAAGAAACATGACGAGATCAAGGCAACCCTCGAAGCCGAACTCATCGGCTCTTTCCACAGAACCCGCTCCCATGGCGTCAGGTGGAAGGGTTTCACACCTGAAGGCGCACTCGATGGCGTGGACCTGTCCGCCCCGTCAGAAGAACGCACCAGGTCACTGCGGCAGGAAATCAACTACATGGTGGCTCATTCGCTGCACCGCCACTCCGAGAGCCTGGTGAACACCTTGGAGCGTGTCGCTCTGCGCGTGGTCCAGGAAATCATGAGCCACCGGTATTCTCCGTCAGGACCAGCTCTGGGGACTTTCAAGGGAGAGATGCCGCTCCAGCCCCATCCGTTCGCATGGGCAGCACCGGAACTGCTGAACTCATCGGCATACGTCGTCTACAAGATTGGTGGTGATCCTAGTGACTACCAATTCCTACCTGAGGCACCCAAGGAGATCCCGCACGGATACGCGTGCGCATACGTGCTGCATCGGCAACACCTGGGCACTCTCGAACCAGGCTGCAACGACAGGGGCCTCTGGGACGGCAGGAGGAACGTCGGGAGCCGATCCTGAGGAGCAAACGTGGCTAGCTAAGTACGCCACTCCGACAAACCTCCAAAGCCCAGCTCCTGCAGTTGGCTTAGAACCGGAAAAGCAAGCATGGCTGGTTAAGTATGCCACTCCGGCGAATCTTCAGGGTTCGACACCTTCAGCCATCACAGCGGATCAGATTTGTGCCATCCTGAAAGATCAGTTCGGCATGATGCCGAAAAGGAAGACGTTCGGCTACACCAAGCCGTACCCCAACGACTACGAACTGATCCCGCTACCACCCAAATATCAGCTCCCGGACTTCACAAAGTTTAGTGGATCAGATGGTTCCAGCTACATCGAGCATGTGAGCCGATATTTGGCACAGCTGGGCACGATCTCAGCGTCAGACGAGTTGCGTGTGAGGTTCTTCGCACAGTCCCTCACATGATCGGCTTTTGGGTGGTAGACATCGCTGCCACCGAACTCCATCCGGACTTGGAAGCAGTTGGAAGAGCAGTTCCATGAGCAGTATCACTCAGAGGCTTCCGATGTCGGTATTGCCGATCTAGCACAAGTACGACAGAAGCGCGGGGAGACAGTGTCAGAATACGTCCAGCGCTTCAGGACCATTAGGAACCGATGCTTTTCGGCTCATATAAGTGAAAAAGAAGCAGTCGAGTTGGCGGTGGTGGGTCTCTCATCATCGATTAAGGACGTGGCCTCCCAAGCAGACTACCCTTCATTGGCGCACATGGTGCAGAAGCCGTCGACATATGAGCAGCATCACCCGGATGTTTACCAGGACAAATTCAAGCGTGCGGTGACCCTGGTTGAGGCGAGACGAGGATGAAGGTGCTGCGGGAGATCGAGAGGTAGCAGTGGCTGAATGGACTCGAGCGACGAGCCCCGTGACCTGCAAATGGGTGAAGCCACAAGGCCCTCCAAAAGGGTTCGACTTCGACGTGACCAAGACTAAGCAGATTTTTGATCTCTTACTCACGGAGAAGCATATAAAGGTACCCGAAGGCCACAAGATCCCCACGGTGCAAGAGCTGAACGGGAAGCCATACTGCAAGTGGCATAACACGTTCACCCACACCACCAACGACTGCAGGGTGTGGCGGCAGCAGATCCAAATGACGATAGAAAACGGACGATTGATTTTCAACCAATACGCCATGAAGGTCGACACACACCCCTTCCCCGCCGTAAACATGGTGGAGTATACTTACCATGGAGGGTGCCAGCCGGATTTCTCGTGCAATATCAACATGGTAGGACCGGGACACCACTCTGGTAAGGACGGAGATGAGGGAAGCTGCTCTCATAGCATAGATATAGAGGAAGCCGCTCCACGCGATCGGCTCCGCCAAGACGGCAAGCGCTACGTCACAGAGGGAGAGGTGAAAAACATTAGGTATCAACGACCTCTCTCTGATCACCTCCTCAACAAGTATGTGAGTCAGTATGACCAACGCCGGCGATTCAACGACGATGATGAAGAAGACCGTCTGGCTAGGGGCGACAGGAGACGTCGTCGGCATGATCGTGATGAGGAGGAGCACGAGCGCCGTGCCAAGGAAAAGTTGGGGGAGCGAGTCGACGAGGATAGGCACTGGGACTGTCCCTTCTTCAGACACTGCTGGGATTCAGGAATGAGCCGATTGCCCACAATCGGCAATTGCCCAGAATGCAACCAGAAGAAAAAGGAGGCAGCCAACGTGTCCGTATTCAAGCGCCTAGGGCCTCTCCCGCCACAAAACAAACGAGCTGAGTCCCCTCGGTTGAAAGATCTCGAAGATTCAGAAGACGAGGGAGAAGAAGAAGACAGGTACCACCGGCCAAGGTGGTGCCTTGATGGGCTCAGCCGTTCCCAGAAGCGCAGGGTTCAGCGATTGCGCGGCCTGGAGGAAGCCGAAAGGTTATACTTGCATACATTAAGGAAGGCAAGGCCCGATCTGGCTGCAAAGGTTCAGCGAACCCTGAATGAAGAGGGTCGTCCACGGAAAATGGAGTGGCACCCCAAGCAAAGGAAAGCCGATGATGAAACATCGGCTGGCACGAACATGGTGCTCGTTATTCCGACAAAGCTTAGTGCTCCACGGTTACACGATGCACTCAAGGTGGACGACAGCAAGCGCACCAACATGATAAAGTCAGAGATTGGGCTGGTTTTATCCACCGGCCTGACCGAGTAGCAAGAGCAAAAACAATGAGCAAGCGTGGCGAGGCTGATCCTTGTGATCGGCCCCAAAAATTTATGGAGGAACATTACAAAACCTTCACCAAGCAAGCAACGTGGAGGCCGATTCCAGCAATCGGCCAAAATTATCCTCACCATCCATGCTGCCTGGATTCAACATGTTATCCAACAGAGCCGATACCATCAATTCTCTTGACAGAATCGGCTCGGGGGGCACCCAGGTGGATAAAACACGAGGATATGCAGTAGGAATGTCTTGCAAGGGCCCAGCAGCCCAAGATATTCTTTGTTGACGAGTATTAAAGTATGGGGGCCGATGCATAAATCGGCCGTAAAAATTCAAAAAATTCGAAAATTTTGAGCACAGCCGATGCAGCAGACATCGACTTAAGGATATAAAAGCCGATGCATGGCCATCGACTCAAGAGGTATAACTGTCAGGGGATCAATGGAGCAGGAAGTGGGCCACGAAGAGAGACTATGATGGGAGAACTCCTCAATGGAGTGGTTCAATGGTTCAATGGTTCAATGGCTTGGATCCTCTCTTCAAGGACAATGCCGAGAGCAGCATGGATGTACAGATCAGGTCAAGGGTGGATTGCATTAGATCCACCAAAGGGAACGAGCCGATCTGACCTGCAGGATGCAGGAAGGACTAAAGAAGCTCGGGGGGCAGCTCACCCTGAAGGTTCTCTGTTCTCGGGAGCCGATTTTTGTTGGAATCGGCTGGCCCCGTATTGTGACGTGAGGTCAATGGCGACATGATTGGCTATTTCGCTACCTTTCTCGCCTTGACTAAGGCTCGGGGGGCCACTAACTTGGAGGTGCTCTATTTTTGAGAGCCGATTGGAGTTGCATTGGCTGACACTGCATCATGATCTTCTCAGGGAGGAGCTGGGAAGGAAAAGCCGTCGTCTTGTACGAGGTTTGGACCGTGCTGGTACTGCAAGAAAAAGAAGGAGACTAGTTTCTCAAATTAACCGATGAACAGTCATCGGCTGCGGGACTGCAAAATACCACGGTTAAGAAAAATAATAATCCGATTCGTTGCTATCGGTCTTGGTGTGGCAAGCGGAAGGATGAAAATTGGATTAATGGAAAGAGAAATTGAAAGAACAATTCTCATTAATTCAAAGGAGCGGTTTTACAAGAAGAGCCGATGGTTCTCAAAAGAGGGATCTGGTGCCTAGTGCACTGTTACTGCTAGTCCTACTCTACTAGTCGTCGCTGTCCTCATCATCGCCGACGTCGAAGTCGTCGGCGCTGCTCCCGGGAAGCTCCTCACCGCTGCTGCCCCAGCCGTCGGCTGGAGCTTCCTCCTCCTCCTCGTCATCATCATCATCCTCGCTATCCGCCCAGCTGCGGAAGCGCTTCGTTGGAGGGTACCCAGCGGAGGAGGAGGAATCATCTTCCTCCTCCTCATCTTCTCCTTCCTCGTCATCATCGTCATCCTCGCTGTCCGCCCACATGCGGGATCGCTTCTTCGGTGGAAGCCTGGCGAAGGGGGAGGCCTTGGCCTTCTCCGCTTCTCCTTCTTTCTTCTCCTCGTCAGAGGGGATGGGGTTCGCCCCGGAGCGAGGATCGTCTTCTTCCTTGTTCTTCGGCGACGATTGGAGGAAGAGGCCTGAATCGGAGGAGGAAGAGGAAGACATGGCTGCAGGGGAAGAGGGTTTGTGGGCACTGGTGGATAGAGCAGAGCAAGGGGATGGCGTGGTGAACCGTTTGGCACAGATAAATAAAGATAGGGTAGTGGAGATTTAATGCCATGACGGTTCTCGAGGACATGACGCCGAAATTGTCAATTCGTACAGAGAAGCCCAGGAGGCAAGGCGTAATGATGCAAGATTCTGCGGCAGTTCTGCTCTGCCACGACATGACCCGACGAAAGAAGAGCATAATGATTTTGGAAATGTCATTTCCAAAACCAGGGGGGCATGTGTTATCACCAGAATTTGACCGAGTCAGAGGTGGGCCGCGATCAAGATGGAGTTGAAGAATATACATAGAAGGAATACGTGAATCGGCCTTTTATACCAAGTTGGGCTAGACTGCCCATGTATCTGTAACATATTAGATCGCATCTTAGTTTAGAAGTTAGAGTTTTACCCGTGCACGGTTTAGTGCACGCCCACATTAGAAAGTCCGCTGGACTATAAATATGTATCTAGGGTTTATGGAATAAACAACAACCAACGTTCAACACAAACAAATCTCGGCGCATCGCCAACTCCTTCGTCTCGAGGGTTTCTCCGGTAAGCACCATGCTGCCTAGATCGCATCTTGCGATCTAGGCAGACAAGCCTGCCCACGTTGTTCATGCGTTGCTCGTGCTCGAAGCCTTTTGATGGCGAGCAACATAGTTATCTTAGATGTGTTAGGGTTAGCACTCGTTCTTCGAATTACATGCTTTCGTTTTGCGACCCTTGCACATCTAGCCGCCCTTACACCTATCTTAGGTGTAGGGGCGGCACCCGCTTGATCATAGTTTAGTAGATCTGATCCGTTACGGTTGCTCCTTGTTTCATCAAGGATTAGTTTAACATCCGCAATAGTTAGGCCTTACAAAGGGTTGGAGGATCCAGCGGCGTGTAGGGTGACGTTTGCTAGCCCTAGAAAGGACGTTCCGAGGATCAACCTCGTGTTGGTTTTAGGCCCTGTCTAGGATCGGCTTACGGTCACCGTGCGCGAGCGCGAGGCCCAATCGTGAGTAGGATGATCCGATTATGCGGTGAAAACCCTAAATCGTCGTAGATCTAATCAGCTTTATCTTGATCAAGCAGGACCACCATATATTCGGACACCTTGTCCGAATCATGGGTGGATCGGCTCTTTGAGCCGATTCACAGGATAACCTGAGAGCCGATCGAGGCTCGTATTTAATGTTTACGTGTATGCCATGCGGAAACTAAGCGAGGCATCATCCACACCTTCCTGACCAGGTATAGGTCAGGTGGCACGCCCTTGCGATAGCATCGGACGTGCGACCAGGAGGCTTTGCGGGCCGTCGCTCTGAGGGACTGGGGCCAGCCGCAGCCCTAGTTGTTCCCGGCTCTACTGTGTTGCCCGTCTCTGCCCGCCAGGGGGTTTCTGACGTCAACAGAACGTCGACTACACGACACTTCACCATTTATGGGCCTAGGGGAATGCATCTTGTACTCGTTTGCCAATTGCGGGGTTGCCGGAGTGACAGAAACCTAAACCCCCGTTGGTATATCGATGCAGGAGGGATCGCGAGATCTCGCAGTTTAAGGCCGTGGTTAGATTTATCTTAATTACTTTCTTGTAGTTGCGGATGCTTGCAAGGGGTATAATCACAAGTATGTATTAGGTTTAGTAGATGCGATCCGTTCTCTGGTTGCTCCTTGTTTCATCAAGGATTAGTTTAACAATATCCGCAATAGTTAGGCTCTTACAAAGGGGTTGGAGGATCCAAATGGCGTGTAGGGTGGCGTTTGCTAGCCTAGAAAGGATGTTCGGGGATCAACCTCGTGTTTGGTTTTAGGCCATTTGTCCCAGGATGGAAACTACGGTCACTAGTGCGCGAGCGCGAGCCCAATCGTGAAGTAGGATAGAATCCCGATTATGCGGTGAAAACCTGAAATCGTCGTAGATCTAATCAGCTTTATCTTGATCAAGCGGGACCACCATATATTCGGACACCTCGTCGAGATCGCTTTGAGTGGATCGGCTCTTTGACCGGAGGTCACGGAGATAACACGAGAGCGATCGAGGCTCGTGTTTGATGTTCACGTGTATGCCATGCGGGGAAGCTTAAAGCGGGGCATCATCCACACCTTCACGACCAGGTATAGGTCGGGTGTACGCCCTTGCGATAGCATCGGACGTCGACCGGGAAGCTGCTTGGGCCGTCGCTACGA
>NC_061511.1:189352881-189462057 GCF_022539505.1 Lolium rigidum | reverse complement strand
CACACGCGGAAAAGTGTTAGGCGAGTAGTAAAATGGCATGACCAACAAGTTTCAATTAAAATTTCGAATATATAACCAAAATGTACCAAGTGTTAGATGAGTTAACTTGGGTTCATGGAAAAAATAATGTCATGTAAATGAGTTAACTTGGCTTTCCTACCCTTGAATCCATACGAAACTTTGTACGGAGTTCTAATACAGTATAATGATCACCCGAATTATTACACCAACAGGTCCGTCACTTACGTGTGGTTCCCATGCGTGAGGTCCCACACTTCAGTGAGCACAAGTCACGGACAATTTTTTGCAAATGTTGCAAAGGATAAAAGGTGGAAGAGGGTCACACGGAAGGAGAAGAGGAAGGGAGAGCAAGTCACGGCCTCGAAATGCTTCAACCTTTCCGGAAGTGATGTTGATCGGCACGCAAGGTTTTTCGATGCCGCAAACCCGCATTGCGGCGATTTTGACAGAAATAACCCTTTTGGCAAAGAAAAACACGGACCGAGCCTCTGAGCAATCTATTTCACTGGACTAACCTTTTTGTGTGGCTCATTCTGTGTTTTTCTTCGCCAAAAGGGTTACTTTGTCAAAATCGCCCCTGCAGTGCAGGCTACGCGCCCGTCTAATATTCTTTTTTTTTCAATGACAAAAGGGGGGAGAGAGAGAGAGAGAGTCTTGACGACGTGTTTTCACTTGAGTACTTGACAAAGAAGATTGTTGGAAGTTTGCCTACCTACCGCACATGACTTGTGCTCACTAAAGTGTGGGACCTGCATGTATGGGACCCCGCAGCCCTCTTAGGGCGGACGTGTGAGACGCAAAATATGTTTTTTAGTTTAGTAAGGCAAAAAAAATAAGCCTTGGAGGGCCGAGGCGGGGCGGCCGTCCGCCATTTTTATACCTTACGCCCCTCACACCTCGTTTCATTTGTCATGTCTACCAAGGAAGAGCTCGGAGGAGAAGATGCAGTCCTAGCTTCTCGGCCCCCTGGCGCCCCACGCATAAATACTACTACCGGAAGTACACTGTCTCTAACAATCCTGCCTCCGAAGGAGATCTCGGAGGAGACGATGCGGGCTCAGCGTCCCCGCCGTTGATGAGCCAGGACACAAGGGTTACTACGCTCTTTTAATTACCTTCGTTTTGCCGCTAATACTCGGACTTATATCTCGTTATCTTCCGCAGGAGAGTGTCGATATCGCCGGAGAAGATGATGTGAGGCGGATGATCAAGCTCGCAGAGAAGATGATGTAAAGGAGATGGTCAAGCTCGGAGCGGAAGATGATGTAAAGGAGATAGTCAATGTCGGAGAAGATGATGTAAAGGAGTTAGTCAATCTCGGAGAAGATGTGGTGGCATTGGACCAACCGCGGTCGTTGGGCGAGATCCCGGAGATTCACTTACCTCGTTTGCACTGGTAATGATATGCCTGATCTGTAACATTTTGAACGTTTTTCGTCGGCTTACACAGGAGCTATCTCGGCTTAGGGTCAACAAGGCCCCGGGAGCGGAACTTCCGCATCTCGGCGCCGAGAACTCCGAGTTACGCCAGAAGCGCCCGGGTGAATCGCACGCGCAGCGCAGCACATCCGTTCGCAGGATCTCTCATCCTTCGACGTCGTGTTCCAGCCGAGAGGTCGTAGAAGAAGATAAGTTGCCGCCTTCCCGCCGTTCAAGAGGATGAAGGAGCTGAAGACGGAGGTTAATATTAGCTGACTTTGGGTTGCTCGGTTTTTGGGTACTTCGAGTCACTGACATGTAGACACCACTTAAGTCTGTCCTACATGTTTGTGACCACATTCGTTAATCAGCCAATTTGTGCCCTTCGTTTGCCGGTAACGCTCGATATGTTTGTTGTTACCTTTGGCAGGATCACTCCCCTTGCTTATCCTGTCGAAGGATGAAGTTGGATCTTGCCAATATGCGGGAGGAGAACAGAGAGTTAGGGATCAAGATATTTCGGTACAGTGCAAGCGGTGTCTTTCCTAGAAGTGGATGAGATCACGGCCTGTGCTCGTAGGAGTTGTGACGAGGCCATTCATCTGGGAGAACGGATCAAAGCTCAGCTTGTCTCTTTGATGGAAGTCGCAGAACGCGTGATTTTCAATGCTAGAGAGGCGCGGGAACGACTTCGGTGGTCGAAGATCTCGCATAGCGGTTTAATCATGTGCGCTTATTAGTTGCCTACTACTTTTGTAATTATTCACAATTAAGTATGTATCAATGGCTTGCCTTTTGTGTGACGGAGGAAATTGCACATACCACCACTTGTTGGTGCAGTTTTTGCACATAACACAATTTGAGATTCTTTTACACAAATAACCAGATTTTGACGTTAACTTTTGCACAAAAAACAACCTTACTCCATGTTTTCTTTTGTCTTCTAAAGACATGTAGGTGCTTCGAAAAATACCTCCGTTCCAATGCTTAAAGCTTAGTATATTTATCTTGAAAAGTCAAACCAAGTAAAGTTCGACAAAACTCTTAAAAGAATCTATCAAGCACATATAATATTTTGTAGACACCATATGAAACTATAATTTATTTTCTATCTAATAATATTGATTTTGTATCTTGCATATTAATGCTTTTGGTAAAAACTTAGTCAAACTTAACTTAGTTTGACTTTCGAAAAATCAATTTAATCCTTAAGCTTTGGGATCGGTGGTTCTAGACGTGGTCTAGACGTGTTTCAACATATTACCTTCGCATTTTCTAAACGCATGGAGTTTCTTACAAAGTTTATTTTTCGAAATATTTTCGACTTTGTATTATTTTTATTCATTTCCCCCTGGTTGTCATGTTTTCTGTCCGGCTTCCCCAGCTCATCCATCCGTAATCCACATGCGCGCGTGACACGAGTAGTGGGAGACATGGTGCCCAAAGGGATAGCTTTTATTAATGGTGGCGACGGTTCCCTAGGCCAATGTTGGCGATACGTCTCATCGTCGCTAGCTGTGCCTTCCCCATGCGGCCGTATTAATGCACACCACCGCTCCTTTAGTCCTTTGCGCCTCCGCGGCTGATCAAGTAAGTTTGATCATAAAAGATGATCACATAAGCTCGATGATTACCTATAACCTAAAAATTATCTTAATTTGTAAACGAAGACATAAAATAACTAGTTGTTTGATTAGGAAAGACAAAGGAAATTTCTATTGAGATTGAGTTCATTTCATAGTTGTTATAGACACATAGCAATATTACCAAGAGATAGGATTGTAGAGAAAGCAATCCATAGGTATTTTGGAGGGTTACTCCGTACAAGATACCTTTAGAAATCCTTTGAACCAAACAAACTCCGATTCATATTAGTAGACTATAATATGGATATATCTAGACACATTTTAGTTCAAGATTCATCCATATCATTTGACAAGTAATATGAATCGGAGTGAGTATATTAAATGGATTAGTATATATTGTTCGAAAAAATTAAGTTATACTCGTACTAATAAAGAAACCATTTCGTGGTCAAACTGATTTGACGGGACAAGAATCGCACCAGACGTAGTGGTGTGCTATCCTAGCCGAAGTTTTACTCGACGCATCGATGCAACTGTCGAAGAATAAAGAAGTCATATCCACTCCTACTCTTCACCTCCATCGTTTCCATCCTTGGCTCTCCACTTCCATCATCGTTCTCCACTCGCCAAGCGCCGCTAGCAAATTTTTTCATCCTCTAGATCTCCCATTTGCATAGCTTTCTCTCCTCACCCCTCCGCAGAACCGCAGCACTCCTCCTTCCCGCTCGACTCTCCTACAAATCTCCAATCACACATACTTGCTTCCGCCCTCTTAAATCCATCTCGTCTCCATGGCGGCATCGAACGACGACCAGCCGTATGGCGACCGGGGAAGCTCCCGCCGAGCTGTTCAATCTCATTGCCCGAGTCCGGACGTTACGGTCGACGTCCGGCTGGCCGCATGCTCCAAAACGCCGTGCCGCCATGTCGCCGACAACATGAATCTACACCATTGGGATGGACCCCGCTTGCCGATGCCCGATTCTCGCCCATTGGCACTATGATGATAGTAGTGCGCACCACACGGTGTACCACGTTGTGCCCCTCGACCATCCTCGGCGCACAGCCATCCTGCCGTTCATGGACAATAGATTCTGGGTTGGCATGAACGGCGACTGGATCGCCGGCGTGGACAGTGGTGGGAACTCGGCCCCCGCCGACATCTACACGCACCAAGAAATCTCCCTACCATCGTCGGAAACTTGCAACATTTTTCGGGAGGAATGGATTGGCTTCCCGACTTGCCTCCTGAAAGGTACATGACGTATGGGCATGCCATGTTTTTGTTGAAGATTGTAATTTGCGAAGTGCCCACAAAAGCCGGACATTACTCGGATTACAAGCTCATCGCTCTATTCAATTCTCGGACTCGCTTACCTGGCTAATGGTAGCCAGGAGTGGAGGTTATTCTCTCTTGCTAGTTGGGGTGTAGATTACAGTGACGCCATCGAGCACAACGGCTTCATTGTTGCGGTGGATGGGTGGACCGGCACCACATATTGCCGGGATCAATCACAGGCCGGTAATTCTTCAATCCATATGATATACTTCGCAATAAATTTTAATATCAAGCGCATTCATGATATATTGTAACTGAATTAACTAATTGCTCAATAAGATTTTTTTCACCTTTCAAATGATCGTGCACCATTTAATTATCCAAACCTGACTGAACCATTGCTACAAACGAATTACAGTACTATATGCAGTGCACTAATCTCTCAACCCAAACCAGATTATTGCAGTATATGAATGCATTCCTGAATTAGTTACTGCATGCTCTTGTCCGAATATGAATAAGGAGCTTAGCCCCGGCCTCTTCATCAATTGATGCATGCAAACTTTCAATTTATTTGAATATTCGATGTACTCAAAGCTTTACAATCATGGATCAGATAAGGTTGAGACATGTATCTACCATCAATGAATATGAGTGTAATTAACATACATCTCAAATGGGAACAACTTTATTTCTTCGAGTTTTTATACAAGTATAATGACCGCATCTTCCATTTGATCCTACAAATGTGAAGTTGCAGCTATTGGTATTATTGTCTTCCTGAGCCATTCAAACACTAATTTTTTTGGTCTCCGTTTACAATGCGGATGCACACCTTGCCCCGCCATTCGTGATCCCATCACCGATGGAGGATCCATTTGGCGTATGGTTTTTAGCTCGATCAGCCGATGGCAAGCGCTTGATGATCATCCATGAAGATCGGTATATACGTAGCAATGATCACCTTGAGCCTCGCAGAAGTTCCGCATGATGGTAATGGCCTTATCCTCGCGGGAGTGTCCCGCCCTCGTCATACATATTTTTGAGAAAGATCTATCCCCGATTGGACCCAATTGGAGTCGAGTTGACAGCCTTGGCACACACTCTCGTTCATTGGACTGAATTATCCAATGAACCCGAAGATAAATGATGGCAATGCTCCCGATGGAAAATTGACTCCATTCATGAGGTCAAATTGTGTGTACATCGCGTACTATGCATTTCGGGAACCAAGCATTTAGTTGTATTTGTCGTTGTAACTCGCGAAGCAAGGGGAAAATGAGCTCATGGGAGTTATCACCCTTCCAAAAGAAGGTTGGGGATTTCCCCGACGGCGACAATGTGGTTTAAGCCTAGTCCGAAAAATATCCGCATGTTGATGCAACCCTAAACCGAGCCATGAATCTTTCTCGGAGAAAATAATCTTTTTGTACGATATATTTGAACAATTCAGTAACCTGTTCCGTATCTTAATATGCTCTTCCTTTTTCTCGAATCTTATATACCTTGACCCATTTCAGTGTGTCCGTTTACTCATTTTAGTGTGTATGTAGCCCACATTGAAGTAATCTAATCTTATTTAAACGGATGGTGATGAACTCTGTATTTCCATCCTTCGTAAACCGTGCATGTCTGTTTATTTTTAGTTTCATTTCAGCAACTATTATTAGTATATGCACACCTTTTTTTTAATGTTGAGAGGAGTATAAGGGCATTACAATGCTATATACTATATGGCGCTAATAGAGAACAAATGAATGTGAAAAGATTGTAAAATCCTCCAGGTACTCTCCTTACACCGCTAATTGCCGATGGCGATCGACTTCTCGTTGGTTCCGGTGTCGTAGCTAGGACTGGTGAAAAGAGTTTCACGCCTCTTGCAAGTAGCGCCTGTGTTGGACGTGCCCTAATGTTTTCCTCGCTAAAAATTGCAATCTTTTAAGCACTTGGGTACGGTATTTCCCCACCGGCCCGGATGCAGGCCGCCAAACGCGTCTTAACCAATGTTTAAAATAGCGTGTTAAATGAATTAGCGGCAGCTCTCCTTCAAACGATATGAACGCTATATCGTGGTAATAGTGTGGTATATTTTAAATAGCATTTTCAAAATAATACTAAATATAGCCTAAAAATAAATAATTTTACTAGAGCGAATAGATATATATAGTCCAAAAGTGACCGAATCATACATACATAACCACATATAGAAATAGATCTCAAGTATTTTAGAAGGCTAACATCAACATTTCACAAGGCAACAACATAGTATAAATTATTTATTAAAACATATTAGCATGAGCGATATTATCTTCTCGACTTAGAAGTGGAACCAACAGATTGTAGTTCATCACCACGAAAAGTGAAAGCAACTTGCCCGAAAAAAATAGCGCGCTAACACTATGAAGTAGGACGATATAGCATGTCTGTTTCGCAAATAGCGCCACAACGTGCAAAATTACTAAGCGTGGACCCTCTAGATATGCTATAGTGCGCTTTTAGCGGAGAAATAGTTAACTGGGCTTCATTGAGGCCCTGGTTTGACAAAGCAGCTCGAGTACGCATCTAAAAAAAAATCTGCCTGAGGACGCATGCTTGTAAAAATGAGAGAGCAGACTACAATTACTTCGGTCCCGAACCCTCTATCTCTCCCACCTACTTCACCTCTTTTACACTAATGACCGCCATGAACGGCTCGCCTCCTCCCTCCACCGGCAGCTGCCTGGCGGTAACGGCCGCCGACACAGATGAACATCGCCGATATTTCCTGAACTCAGCCGATTTGATCCACCGCATCCTCCAGCAGCTTGATGGACGTCCAGTCTCTTCTATCCAGATCGTGACTAGAGAAGGATCTACGAGTACATCCGTTTCTTACCCTTTGGCAGCGTCGGTTCCATCTCTCGCGGTACTTTCTTCTCCGCTGGAAGCACCATCTGGCTCGGCACTGATTTCCCTGGCGGCGGCACCAGCTTCTCCGGCTGCGCCGACCCCAACCCCCGCGGCACGGTCTTCTCCGGTGGCGGCACCACCAAAAGTGGCTGTAAGTTGTCCTGAACTCACTAGGATGCAGGTGTAAGTAGTCAATGATAGTTGGGGTTTTAAACAAGTTCTGTTTTCTTTAATGATGGGAAACTAGTATTCTTCTGCAAATGTTTTTTTAATGACGGGAACAAGTAGATGTTAAGTACTAGTTCGGCAAAAAAAGATGTTAAGTAATAGTATCCATCACAGAGCAGGGTTTGGCAGTCTCGAACATACAAATATATGCTCCATGTTACCTGTTTCGTAAAGTCCGAAAGCTTGCTCGCACTGTAAAATCAAATTGTCTTGCTGTCTGCTAGATTTTGTGCAAACTAATTAAAGAGATAGCTAGATGCATTTTCTCCATGTATGTTACGTTCTGATTTATATGCTCGTTGATTGATATATACCGTGCTTAACTAGATGCGGAAGCAAACTCGCTCCAACGTCAATGAGCAACTACGTCTTAGGACTGTCGATTGTACATGTCCTCTCGCACCCCCGAGTTCAGAATTCAAAGAAACTCACTAGCCAAAAAGCCGAAGGTGACGGGCAGGCGTGATGCAGCAATTCAACGTTTTATATTAAAAGGGCGAGGGAAAGGCCGCCCTAAACGGGTTGGTCACTCGGCGGACCCTCCTCGGCCCTCGCGCTTCTATGTGCAACTGGATGGCAACGATGACATGTATATGTTGGTCATCCCCAGAGAATTCAAGCAATGTCTGAAAGGGATTCTTCCCAGGCCTATCAAGCTCAAGACGAGCGTAGGCTGCGCCTGGTATGTGCACATCGATGAGTACCAGGGTGAACCGGTCTTGAAGGATGGTTGGTTCGGGTTTGCAGAGGCGCATGAACCGCAGCTCGATGACATTCTCGTCTTCGAGGTGAAAGACACTTCCTTGATGAATGTGTTGATCTACGACTGTAACACCTCCACCCAGAGGGTAATATTTTGTGCTGATCACCCTTAGTTGCATGCATGATCTGCAGTGCTTTTAGGAAGAGGGGATCAGAAACACCTCAATATTTTATTGAATTAACTAGATGTTGCTTTTGGACCTGGGGTAGTGCCCTGCTGAACTTGGTTTTCGTATTAAGCTGAACTGGGGATCAGATACACTGTGATGAGACTTTGTTAATTAGCTAATATAGTATATGTTAGACATGTTTTATTTTACTTTAATTTACTGTGATATGCTGCGGTAGTTTCAATGTGCGGTCTGATGATTTGTATTATACCTAGCTACATGGAGCTCAACATTTTGAAATATTCATAGATTTGTAAGTGTAAATGTGATATATCCCATATGTAGTCAATGCTTTCTTGTACGAGCTTGTAAAATCTCAGGGAAAAATACATTTTATTTTAGGAAGTGTAAAAGTGACCAATTTTTTTGATCTCGATTGTAGCGAACACAAGTGCAGATGGTCAAACCCCCAAAACTTCTCATATTCATTGTTACATGGTCGAGATATAAAGGTATTTTACGCACTGGTTTAATACTCAACTCGCTTACATCCATGTTTGTTTGCGCTTTTTTTGACACCTCTTAATGCTCCCTCCGATCCATATTTTTTTGAGATACACAAGTACAAACACGGACGCTCTCATATAGATGTATCTAGACACATATTAGTTGTAGAGACATCCATTTTATCATCAAGTAATGAGGATCGGATGGAGTATCGTTTTCATTTTACCAAAAGAAACGGATATACTCGTATAGTGCAACGTAGTCCGAGGCCCTTAGCTCCGAATGCAATTTCGTGTGCACACCGATCGGATCATAACCCACACGACCTGTCTCACCGGTATGTAGGTCCGGGCCCCACCGCGATACCGATAAAGCCCAGTGACCCGCCGGGTGAAGTTTTCCGTGTGGATTCCTGCGTACTCGGCTTCGTTCCTCCAAGAAACGCGCATTTTTTTTGACCGGGGGACACGCGCATTTATTCCCTTGCCGATGTATAATTCTCGGTTCTCACAGCCCCTCATGTTCGCGATCTCCCCGCATCCCTCGCCGTCCATCTCCCCCGAGTCCTCTCCCTACACCACCGGCGTCCACCACCGCTCGGACTACGCGGCTTGGACTCCGTCCTCTACGGATGCGGCGACGTCGCACCTAAAAACTCCACTAAGGCGGCGCGGCATCCCCGATTCTCTCGGTCCATGGCTGCAATGGCGGTATGTTTCCCCGAATCACTAGGGTTGCCGGTCACATCTTTATTATATCTAAGCTGTATTGCCGGTTGCTTAGCATTGTTTGATATAGACTATTTCTCTCATCCAAGTGTATATATTAATCCTCCGGTAAAGACTCGGGCTACACATGCACGCATGCTAGCTAGGTTGGGACTCGGATCTAATGTGTGCAATAATAATCGTTCAAATATGATATTGGTCAATCCACGGCCGATAATCACATATGAGGACACCGAGCATGCATGTCTGGCTTATGGACTCTTTAGGCCGACGCTGATTTTTTTTTGTTTGCTTGGTCGATCGGTACTGGCGGATGATGAACTGCGGATGCATTACTCGATGCTAGACCTAGCCGACAAGCATGCATGGCTCATGCTAGCTTGATTTCTATTCTCATAGCTACTATTTATATCGATTTGGCTTCGCGATACAATGATACACTATGCTGAATAATTTGATGATACAAGGTTGTACATATCAGCCTAGCTAGATTCGAAGCTTATTGTTCGGACCGTGTGTTCGATAAGAACAATGATCCGCCGACTTTGCTAGGTGCCTTTGATTATGCATTTGCTTGGAATTACGGTCGAAGCTAGAGGCATTATCTAATTGAGGCCTCTTTTTGCGATGTTCAAACAAGAAGCTCAAGCTTGGAGAGAGCTTATCATGGAAGGAGACATCCGTAGAGCCAGCCCCAAGTGTGCAAGGTGTTTAGGCGCATCGATGAGGAGAATACCGCTGACGGCTTTCGCAAGGTACTATGTACATCGGAGTTAGAGGTGATTACCATCCCCGGCCGTGTTCTACCCTGGTTTTACGGTGGGTGTCCGGAGTCCATCAACCCGAAGATGTCCACTGCATGCACCTGGATTGTGGACCTGAAGCAACAAGATGGCAATGTTTTAATGGACGCAGGATGGCCATAGTTTGTCAAAGCACATGACTTGAAGGTAGGATACCTCCTGACCTTCAAGAAGATTGACACCAAATCATTGCAGGTGCTCATATTTGGTTACAATTGCTGTGAGAAGGTTATATGGTGTTCAGGTTATCACCCATCGCTGGGGCAACAAAATGAATCACAACTGCATTAAGTTGTCTTACAAATGTTCTGTAGTATAATGATGATGTATTGTGGTGAACATGATGGTACCATTACTGGATTGTGGTCACATGTGAGGGGGGGTGTATAAGTGGATTGCCTAGCCCTTTCCATTAGTTCGGACTTTTGGTTGCGTTGGCTTGTGTATGAAGCTTGGCATGGTATCAGAGCCCAGGGTCTCGAGTTCGAGACCTGGCTTTCGTAATTTATCCTAAAAATTGGTGCTGCCCTCCGTTGCCCTCCTCGGAGTCCACGTATATGCCTCTTGAGAGTCTCCTTGTGTTGACCTCTTCCCTTCTTCCGGTCACACGTGAGGAGGGGTGTTCAGATGTATAAGTGGATTGCCTAGCCCTTTCCATCAGCTCGGACTTTTGGTTGCGTTGGCTAGTGCATGAAGCTTGACAAACCTTATTTATATGTACAGCTCTCTAGTTGTACTATTAATTATTATGTGCTTATGTTGGCTGGATTGTGATGAACATGAGATGTTCTGTTGTTTCCGTAAAGAAAAAAACGTGATGTTTTTTCGAATCTTGCGCTGGATATGTTTTGCACAAACTAGTGAAGTGCCCACTGACAAAACATATTATGCGCAAATAGGCAACCCTCGATCATGGGTTCAAGCGTCCAGGATCCAGTGCCTTGACATCGCCAAGCTACGGATGAACAGCTTGGTTGACTTGTAGATTTGGACGTTGGATCGAAAATAGATAGCTAAGAACTAAGTACCGTAGCATGTAGCATATGTACTCGTTCATGGTCTCATTCCGGGTTCAAGTGCTACCCCATGTAGCACCACTTTTTTTTTGGGTTAGCCTGCACAACCTTCCCAATAAAAAAAAGTACTACCTTCCTCGCATGGGCCAATTGTTTGTACTTTTAGCTGCCGCCGGCAATGTACATGGTGATTGCTCGTCGGCACTCGCTTGCTTCGCTGATAACAATCCAAAAACATTTAATGGGCCTCCGACTCATGCCATTGGGGCCCTTCCTAATTTAAACACGGAGATCCTATGATTGGCCCTCAAGAAACCGAGATTCTAAATATAAAGTTATTTTTATTTCGTATCAATTATGATTATGATTCTTTTTTAAATGCGCATAGCCAGTATGCGCATCTACATGGGCTCTATATTTTGATATATTCATATAGTTGATTTCAAAATTTTCATAAATTATTTAAAGTTCCAAGATTTATTCTATCAGTTTGCAAGATCTTAGAGTGTATTTGTAGTTTAAAAAAAATGACAAACCTCTTCATCAGATTGTTGTTAACAAGTGTAGTGTTGTGAACCCAAAATATATTACATACTTCCTCGTAGATCAAATTTGAACTAATTAAGTTGAACTAAAACCCGGATCAACGAGTTAGTATGGATTATGTGCATGGAGTACGAAGAACAAATGAATAGGCAATATTTCAGTTTTTCCTTCAGTTGAGAATGCTAGAGCAGGACCCATTTGCCAATAGCGTCCCTCAACATTTGAAGGTAAAGACAAACAAAAGGGATCGAAAAAAGCAAGTATCCTACATATCTCGGGTTAAAACATATCGAGAAATCACATATTTCTTGTACATAGAGGCTGACATCGTGGACCCATCGGCCAGCCGTGGAAAAAATCCAAGAAAGGAAACAATTATCGTACAGAGAAGCTGACATGTGGGACGCATTTTGCAAGCAGTCGTCCTCAACTTTAACAAAGGCGGCAGGGATCGAAAGAAAAAGCAAAGTTCCCATAAATCAGCGGTCAAAAATAAATCCAAGAAATGAAATGTTTATTGTTCATAGAGGCTGACATGTGGGACCCACGAGCCAGCAGCGTCCTCAACGTTTCAAAGGCGGCAGGGGATCGAAAAAAAGGCAAGTGACCATATATCAGGTGCCAAAAATAATCCAAGGAAAGAAACTTTTATTGTACATAGAGGATGACATATGGGTCCCGTTTTGCATGAGCGGTCTCACATTTTCCAAGGCGGCACGGGATCGAAAAAAAAAAGAAAGGAAAGGTTTATCGTTCGGAGAGGCCGAGATGTGGGACCCATGGGCCAGCCAGCGTCCTCTTAGTTTCAAAGGCGGCAGGGGATAAAAAAAGGCAAATAGCCAGTAATTAGGGTCAAAAATAAATCAAACAAAGGAAACTTTTACTGTTCATAGAGGCTGACAGGGACCCATGAGCCAGCAGCGTCTCAACGTTTCAGAGGCGGCATGAGATCGAAAGAAAAAGGCAAATACCAAGAAATTATGGGTCAATAATAAATCAAACAAAAGGTTTATTGTTCATAGAGGCTGACATGTGGGACCCCGAGCCGGCAGCGTCCCCAACGTGTTAAAGGCGGCAGGAGATAGAAAGACAAAGGCCAAAAATCAGTTGGTAAAAAAATCCAAGAAAAGAAACATTTACCGTTCGAGAGGCCGACATGCGGGACCCATGAGGCAGCAAGCATCCTCAACGATTCCAAGGCGGCAGGGGATCAAAAGGGGTCAAAAATAAATCCATCATAGGAAACTTTTATTGTTCATAGAGGATGTGGGACCGACCCGCCGCAGCGTCCTCATCGTTTCAAAGGGGGTAGGGGATCAAAAGAAAACGGTAAATAGCCAAAAATTAGGGGTAAAAATAAATCCAATGAAGGACACTTTATTGTTCATAGAGTATGACATGCGGGACCCATGAGCCAGCAGCTTCCTCAACGTTTCAAAGGCGGCATGAGATCGAAAGGAAAAGGAAAGTGACCAAATATCAGGAGCCAAAAATAATCTAAGAAAAGAATCTTTATAGTACATAGAGGATGACATGCGGGTCCCATTTTGCAGCAGCGGTCTCAATGTTTCCAAGGCGGCACATGACCAAAAGAAAAAGGAAGTAGCCAGAAATAAGGGTGTCAAAAAATCCAAGAAATGGAATATTTCAATTGGGCTGCTTCTGGCCATCTGGGCCTTCAAACTATCCCGCTGGACGCCTTTTGATTCGTACAATTTCAGCCCATTCCAAAACAGGAAAGTCTTATGCCTCGCAAAGAAAAAAAAAACAAGGAGATTCAGCATATAAGTTTGTTTATGTAAAAATAAAGATTTAATTTATCCCTTTGCAATAGCTCGAGCAAAATACACCGTTTATTGTCCGCAAAATAATCAAGATATCACATGTTTCTTATACGGGGAGGTTGACATCGGGGACCCATGCGCCAGCAGCGTCGTCAACATTTTAAAGGCGGCAGGGATGGAAAGAAAAAATAAACCAAAAATCTGTTGGTACAAAATCCAAGAAAAGAAACATTTTCGTTCTGAGAGGATAACATGCGGGACCCATGAGGCAGCAGCATCCTCGCCGTTTAATGTTAGAGGCTGACATGTGGGACCCGTGAGCCGACAGCGTCCTCAACGTTTTAAAGGCGGCAGGAGATCGAAAGAAAAAATAAGCCAAAAATCATTTGGTATTCAAAATCCAAGAAAATAAACATTTACCGTTCGAGAGGATGACATGCGGGACCCATGAGGCAAGCAACATCCTCAACGATTCCAAGGCGGCAGGGGATCAAAAGAAAAAAGGAAATATCCGGAAATTAATTAGGGTTCAAAATAAATCCATCAAAGGAAAGTTTTATTGTTCATAGAGGATGACATGTGGGACCGACCTGCCAATAGCGTCCTCATCGTTTCAAAGGGGGCAGGAGATCAAAAGAAAAAGGCAAATAGCCAGAAATTAGGGGTAAAAAATAACTCCAAGAAAGGAAACTTTTATTGTTCGTAGAGGATGACATGCGGGACCCATGAGCCAGCAGCTTACTTAACGTTTCAAAGGCGGCATGAGATCGAAAGAAAAAGGCAAGTGACAAAATATCAGAGGCCCAAGATAATCCAAGAAAAGAAACTTTATTTACATAGAGGATGACATGCGGGTCCCATTTTGCAACAGACGGTCCCAACGTTTCAAATGCGGCTTGAGATCAAAAGAAAAAGAAAGTAGCCAGAAATTAGGGGGTCAAAAAAATCCAAGAAAATAAAGTTGATGGACATAGAGGATGACATGCGAGTCCCATGAGCTAGCAAGCATTACTCAACTGTTTCCAAGGCGGCAGGGATCAAAAGAAAAAGGAAATAGCCAAAAATCGAGGGTGAAAAAAAATCAAAGAAAATGAACTTTTATAGTACATAGAGGATGACATGCGGGTCCCATGAGCCAACAGGTTCCTCAACATTTCAAACGTGGCATGAGATCGAAAGAAAAAGGCAAGTGACCAAATATCAGGAGCCAAAAATAATTCAAGAAAAGAAACTTGATTGTACATAGAGGATGACATGCGGGTCCCAATTAGCAGCAGCGTCATCAACGTTTGAGAGGTCGGCAGGAGATCGAAAGAAAAAGGCAAGTGACCATAATATCAGGAGCCAAAAATAATCCAAGAAAAGAAACTTTATTGTACATAGAGGATGACATGCGGGTCCCATTTTGCAGCAGCGGTCTCAACGTTTCCAAGGCGGCACAGAACCGAAAGAAAAATGAAGTAGCCGTAAATCGGGGGTGAAAAAAATCCAAGAAAGAAAGATTTCAATTGGGCTGCATCCGGACATGTGGGCCTTCGAACTATCCTGCTTGGCCTTTTGACTCGTACAATTTCAGCCCACTCCAAAACAGGAAAGTTCCGAATTTTTCTAAAAAAACAGGAAAGTCCTATGCTTCGCAAAGACAAAAAAACAAGGAGATTCAACATATAAGTTTGTTTATGTAAAAATAAAGATTTAATTATCCGTTTGAAATAGCTCAGAGCGCAATACCTTGTTTATTGTCTGCAAAATCCTCAAGATATCATATGTTTCTTGTACGGGGAGGCTGACATCGGGGACCCATGAGCCAACAGCGTCGTCAACGTTTCAAAGGCGGCAGGGGATGGAAAGAAAAAATAAACCAAAAATCAGTTGGTAAAAAATACAAGAAAAGAAAACATTTATCGTTCCGAGAGGATGACATGCGGGACCCATGAGGCAGCAGATCCTCGACGTTATTGTTCATAGAGGTTGACATGTGAGACCTGTGAGCCACAGCGTCCTCAACGTTTTAAAGGCCACAGTGATCAAAGAAAAATAAGCCAAAATCGTTAGTCAACAATAATCCAAGAAAAGAAACATTTACTGTACAGAGAGGATGACATGCGGGACCCATTTTGTAGCAGGTCTCAACGTTTCAGGCGACAGACCAAAGAAAATGAGGCAGCATTCTCAACAATTCCAAGGCGGATCAAAGAAAAAAGGGAAATATCCAGTAAATTAATTAGGGGTTCAAAATAAATCCATCGAAGGAAACTTTTATTGTTCATAGAGGATGACATGTGGGACCGACCTGCCAACGACGTCCTCATCGTTTCGAAGGGGGCAGGAGATCAAAAGAAAAAGGCAAATAGCCGTAAATTAGGGTCAAAAATAACTCCAAGAAAGGAAACTTTTATTGTTCGTAGAGGATGACATGCGGGACCCATGAGCCAGCGAGCTTACTCAACGTTTCAAAGGCGGCATGAGATCGAAAGAAAAAGGCAAGTGACCAAATATCGGAGCCAAAGATAATCCAAGAAAGAAACTTTATTGTACGTAGAGGATGACATGCGGGTCCCATTTTGCAAGCAGCGGTCTCAACGTTTCAAATGCGGCTTGAGATCAAAAGAAAAGAAAGTAGCTAGTAATTAGGGGTGAAAAAATCCAAGAAAAGAAAGTTGATGGACATAGAGGATGACATGCGGGTCCCATGAGCCAACAGCTTACTCAACGTTTCAAAGGGGCAGGGGATCAAAAGAAAAAGGCAATAGCCAAAAATCAGAGGGTGAAAAAAAATCCAACGAAAGGAAACTTTTATAGCACATAGAGGATGACATGCGGGTCCCATGAGCCAGCAGGTTCCTCAACGTTTCAAACGTGGCATGAGATCGAAAGAAAAAGGCAAGTGAAAAAATATCAGGAGCCAAAAATAATTCAAGAAAAGAAAGTTTTATAGTACATAGAGGATGACATGCGGGTCCCATTTAGCAACAGCGGTATCACCGTTTGAGAGGCGGCAGGGATCGAAAGAAAAAGGCAAGTGAAAAGATATGAGCAGCCAAAAATAATTCAAGAAAAGAAAGTTTTATAGTACATAGAGGATGACATGCGGGTCCCATTTAGCAGCAGCGGTATCACCGTTTGAGAGGCGGCAGGGATCAAAAGAAAAAAGAAATTGCCAAAAATCGAGGGTGAAAAAAAACCAAGAAAATGAACTTTTATAGTACATAGAGGATGACATGCGGGTCCCATGAGCCTGCAGGTTCCTCAACGTTTCAAACGTGGCATGAGATCGAAAGAAAAAGGTAAGTGACCAAATATGAGGTGCCAAAAATAATTCAAGAAAAGAAAGTTTTATAGTACATAGAGGATGACATGCGGGTCCCAGTTAGCAGCAGCGGTATCACCATTTGAGAGGCGGCAGGGGATCGAAAGAAAAAGGCAAGTGACCAAATTTGAGGTGCCAAAAAAAACTCCAAGAAAAGAAAGTTTTATAGTACAAGAGGATGACATGCGGGTCCCATTTAGCAGCAGCGGTATCACCGTTTGAGAGGCGGCAGGGGATCGAAAGAAAAAGGTAAGTGACCAAATATGAGGTGCCAAAAATAATTCAAGAAAAGAAAGTTTTATAGTACATAGAGGATGACATGCGGGTCCCAGCTAGCAGCAGCGGTATCACCGTTTGAGAGGCGGTGAGGATCGAAAGAAAAAGGCAAGTGACCAAATTTGAGGTGCCAAAAAAACTCCAAGAAAAGAAAGTTTTATAGTACATAGAGGATGACATGCGGGTCCCATTTAGCAACGAGCGGTATCACCGTTTGAGAGGCGGCAGGGATCGAAAGAAAAAGGCAAGTGACCAAATTTGAGGTGCCAAAAAAACTCCAAGAAAAGAAAGTTGATTGCACATAGAGGATGACATGCGGGTCCCATTTAGCAAGCAGCGGTCTCAACGTTTCCAAGGCGGCAAGGGATCAAAAGAAAAAGGAAGTAGCCAGTAAATCGGGGGTCAAAAAAATCCAAGAATAGAAAGAATTTTGGTTCATAGAGGATGACATGCGGGACCCATGATCCCGCATCGTAAACGGCTCGATCGGAGAACGTTGAACGAGATGGCGCGATCGAGAAAAAAACAATGCCGTAGAGGCTGCCATCTGGGCCCTACATCCCTCGGCGGTGCGGATTTGCGTTGACTCGGCCGGCGAACCCGAGATTTCGAGATGCACCACGTCCCGGGCCACCATACGCGACGTTTTGGCCGCTTTCGTCGGGCTAGGTGGCCTCCAAAACGAGAAAAAGAAAGTTTTGACATGCACCACGGAGGGACCCAAAATCGTCGGCCATGGTACACCAGCAACCACGGCGCGACTTCAACTTCGTCGGCCATGGCAACTTTTCTTGTAGTGACTGTGCCCCCGATCTCTGATGATTATTATAAAGAATGCTATGATATAGGTTCTAACTATCCTTACGAAACTTGTCATAGTCATGATTGGATTACCAAAAACAATTCCCTTAATATGCAATTTGTTTACCATGTTCAAATTCTTGATAATAATCTTACTCCAATTACTATTAATGAGAATAACTCTTCTTATGCCAAATTTAATGATACTTCTATGCATATGAACCATGATAAGAATGTTTTAAGTGATGGGTATACTTGTGGATTTCATCAATGATGCTACTGAAAGTTATTATGAGAGAGGGAAATATGGTTATATGCATTTCAATAATATTAAGTTTCCCCTCTTTATGTTGAGAATCTTGAAGTTACTCGTGTTTTATGCTCTTATGCTTGTCACTTTGTTCTTCATGAATTCATTTGTGTACAAGACTCCTCTTCATAGGAAGCATGTTAGACTTAAATGTGTTTTGGATTTGCTTCTTGATGCTCTCTTTTTGCTCCAGATACTATTTCCTGCGAGCGCAAACTTAAAACTGCTGAGCCCATCTTAATGGCTATAAAGAAAGAACTTCTTGGGAGATAACCCATGTGTTATTTTGCTACAGTACTTTGTTTTATATTTGTGTTTTGGAAGTTGTTTACTACTGTAGCAACCTCTCCTTATATTATTTTATTGCATTGTTGTGCCAAGTTAAGTCGTTGATAGAAAGGTTGATACTAGATTTGGATTACTGCGCAGAAACAGATTTCTTTTCTGTCACGGATATGGGTCTAATTCTCTGTAGGTAACTCAGAAAATTAAGCATATTTACGTGAGTGATCCTCAGATATGTACGCAACTTTCATTCAATTTGGGCATTTTCATTTGAGCAAGTCTGGTGCCCTAATAAAATCCATCTTTACGGACTGTTCTGTTTTGACAGATTCTGCCTTTTATTTCGCATTGCCTCTTTTGCTATGTTGGATGAATTTCTTTGATCCATTAATGTCCAAGTAGCTTTATGCAATGTCCGGAAGTGTTAAGAATGATTGTGTCACCTCTGAACATGTTAATTTTTATTGTGCACTAACCCTCTAATGAGTTTGTTTTGAGTTTGGTGTGGAGGAAGTTTTCAAGGGTCAAGAGAGGAGGATGATATACTATGATCAAGAAGAGTGAAAGCTCTAAGCTTGGGGATGCCCCGGTGGTTCACCCTTGCATATTTCAAGAAGACTCAAGCGTCTAAGCTTGGGGATGCCCAAGGAATCCCCTTCTTCATCGACAAATTATTAGGTTTCTTCTCTTGAAACTATATTTTTATTCGGTCACATCTTATGTACTTTACTTGGAGCGTCTGTATGTTTATTGTTTTTGTTTTTGCTTGAATAAATACTTATTTGGGAGAGAGACACGCTCCGCTGGTTCGTATGAACACATGTGTTCTTAGTTTTTAATTTTCATGGCGAAGGATGAAACTGCTTCATTAATTGTTATATGGTTGGAAACGGAAAATGCTACATGTAGTAACTGGTATGATTTCTTGAATAACTTGATACTTGGCAACTGTTGTGCTCATGTTTAAGCTCTTGCATCATATACTTTGCACCTATTAGTGAAGAAATACATAGAGCTTGTTAAAATTTGGTTTGCATGAGTGGTTTCTCTAGAGTCTAGATATTTTCTAGTGAGGTGTTTGAACAACAGTGGAAGACAATGTATAGTCTTATAATGTTTGTAATATGTCTTTTATGTAAGTTTTGATGTACTAGTTTATGCTTGTGATTGTTTCAAATAACCTTGCTAGCCTAAACCTTGTATCGAGAGGGAATACTTCTCATGCATCCAAAATCCTTGAGCCAACCACTATGCCATTTGTGTCCACCATACCTACCTACTACATGGTATTTCTCCGCCATTCCAAAGTAAATTGCTTGAGTGCTACCTTTAAAATTCCATCATTCACCTTTGCAATATATAGCTCATGGGACAAATAGCTTAAAAACTATTGTGGTATTGAATATGTACTTATGCACTTTATCTCTTATTAAGTTGTTTGTTGTGCGATAACCATGCTTCGGGGACGCCATCAACTATTCTTTGTTGAATATCATGTGAGTTGCTATGCATGTCCGTCTTGTCCGAAGTAAGAGAGATCTACCACCTTAATGGTTGGAGCATGCATATTGTTAGAGAAGAACATTGGGCTGCTAACTAAAGCCATGATTCATGGTGGAAGTTTCAGTTTTGGACATATATCCTCAATCTCATATGAGAATAATAATTGTTGCCACATGCTTATGCATTAAAGAGGAGTCCATTATCTCGTTGTCCATGTTGTCCCGGTATGGATGTCTAAGTTGAGAATAATCAAAAGCGAGAAATCCAAAATGCGAGCTTTCTCCTTAGACCTTTGTACAGAGCGGCATGGAGGTACCCCATTGTGACACTTGGTTAAAACATGTGTATTGCGATGATCCGGTAGTCCGAGCTAATTAGGACAAGGTGCGGGCACTATTAGTATACTATGCATGAGACTTGCAACTTGTAAGATATAATTTACATAACTCATATGCTTTATTACTACCGTTGACAAAATTGTTTCATGTTTTCAAAATAAAAGCTCTAGCACAAATATAGCAATCGATGATTTCCTCTTTGAAGGACCATTCTTTTTTACTTTTATGTTGAGTCAGTTCACCTATCTCTCTCCACCTCAAGAAGCAAAACACTTGTGATTAACTGTGCATTGATTCTTACATACTTGCATATTGTACTTGTTATATTGCTTTGCATTGACAACTATCCATGAGATATACATGTTACAAGTTGAAAGCAACTGCTGAAACTTTATCTTCCATTGTGTTGCTTCAATGTCTTTACTTCGAATTTATTGCTTTATGAGTAACTCTTATGCAAGACTTATTGATGCTTGTCTTGAAAGTACTATTCATGAAAAGTCTTTGCTATATGATTCAATTGTTTACTCATTGCATTAACATTGTTTTGAATCGCTGCATTCATCTCATATGCTTTACAATAGTATGATTAAGATTATGTTGGTAGCATGTCATCTCGGAAATTATCTTTTATCGTTTACCTACTCGAGGACGAGTAGGAACTAAGCTTAGGGATGCTCGATACGTCTCCAACGTATCTATAATTTCGATGTTCCATGCTTGTTTTATGACAATACCAACATGTTTTGTTCACACTTTATATCGTTTTTATGCGTTTTCCGGAACTAACCTATTGACGAGATGCCGAAAGGCCAGTTGCTCGTTTTATGCTCGTTTTTGGTTTCGAAATCCGAGTAAAGAAATATTTTCGGAATCGGACGAAATCAAGACCGAAGGCCTTATAATTCCCGGAAGCTTCCGGAGCACCGGAGAAAAGTCAGGGGGTGCCAGGGGGGCCCCACACCACAGGGCGGCGCGGCCCAAGGGGGCGCGCCCCCCTATGGTGTGGTCACCCCGTGGCCCCTCCGACTCCGACTCTCGGCCTATATAATCGTCCCTGACCTAAAAACATCGACAGAAAGGACGGAAACAGAGAAAACCATCCAGAGCCACCGCCATCGCGAAAGTCCAATTCGGGGGACAGAACTCTCTGTTCCGGCACCCTGCCGGGGCGGGGAATTGCCCCCGGAGTCATCTCCGTCTCCACCGCCATCTTCACCGCCATCGCTGCCTCCATGATGAGGAGGGAGTAATTCACCCCTGGGGCTGAGGGCTCTACCGTAGCTATGTGGTTAATCTCTCTCTCTCTGTACTCCAATACAATGATCTCGTGAATTGCTTTGCATGATTGAGATCCATATGATGAGCTTTGTATCGCTACTAGTTTATGTGCTACTCATGTGATGTTATTAAAGTAGTCTATTCCTCCTGCGTGGTGTAAAGGTGACTAGTGTGTGCACCGTGTGGTTCTTGTCGTAGGCTATGATCATGATCTCTTGTAGATTGTAGAGTTAATTATCATTATGATAGTATTGATGTGACCTATTCCTCCTTCATAGTGTAATGTGGACGAGTGTGTGCACTATGTTAGTTCTTGGTTTATTTTGCAATGATCTATTATGCTCTAAGGTTATTTAAATATGAACATTGAATTGTGGAGCTTGTTAACTCCGGCATTGAGGGTTCGTGTAATCCTACGCAATGTGTTCATCATCCAACAAAAGAGTGTATGTAGCACATAAGAGAAAGAGTTATTTATTATGCGATCAATGTTGAGAGTGTCCACTAGTGAAAGTATGATCCCTAGGCCTTGTTTCCAAACATCGAATCTCCGTTTATTTACCTGTTCCGTTGCATGTTTACTCGCTGCCATATTTTATTCGGATTGCTATTACCACTCATATACATCCATACTACTTGTATTTCACTATCTCTTCGCCGAACTAGTGCACCTATACATCCGACAAGTGTATTAGGTGTGTTGGGGACACAAGAGACTCCTTGTATCGTGATTGCGGGGTTGCTTTAGAGGGATATCTTTGACCTCTTCCTCCCCGAGTTCGATAAACCTTGGGTGATCCACTTAAGGGAAACTTGCTGCTGTTCTACAAACCTCTGCTCTTGGAGGCCCAACACTGTCTACAAGAATAGAAGCTCCCGTAGACATCAACCTTCTGGTCCCGCCGGTGCCGACGGGGGTGGCGCGCCAAGCCGCCATCTGCGATCATTACCGGGGCGAGTTGACGCCGGAGGAGTGTAACGACCCGCGCTGGTCCCCCGACAACCACCACAGTTGGACGATGTTCTTCCAGCGCCAGCGCGAGGATCGCCCCGCCGCCTATGACGGCAACGGCGATCCACCGGTGAAAAACAACTCCAGGGGACAGCGGCGGTGGTGGAGCGCGCCCGGGAGGACCCTCGTGTGGGTCCTCACCTACATCGCCGAGGGGAACGACCCCCACTGCAAATGCCGCCACCACAGTTGCAGTTGGTGCCCTCGCAAGGCCAAGTCCAGTGGACGGCGCGGTGCCAGACGTCGGTGTCTTCGTCGCGGTCCTCCTCTTCCTTGGCGAGGTACTTGCCATAGCACACGTTGTCACCACGTTTCTTGGCGACGGTGAAGGACGAGCCGGAGGAGGCGCCTACTCGCAGGTGCTGCCATGGCGGCAGCGTTATCCATGAACGGCGCCAACCTTCTCCGCCGCCCCAACTCGTGCCCGTCAAGCGGGAGTGGACGCCGCCGCCGGATTACAAGGCGACGACATCCATCGTCAAGGCGGAGGACGACCCCGAGGAGTTCTCGGGGCTACGATGTTCCCATCTGGAGTCATTCGAGGCGACGGATGAGTTCGTCGAGGCCCGGAGTGCGGCCGATCACCGCCGCGAGGAGGAGGAGCGCCGCCGTCGCCTCGGCCTCTTCGTCAACCGGGACGACGACGCTCACGCTGGCCAGTCCAGCAGGACGCGCAGGAGGCTCGTGGACACCGGTCAGGGCTGCAGCTACCTCGCGCAGCCAAAGGAGGAGCCCAGCGATGGGGAGGACGACTACGCGGCGGCGATGTACCGCCGCCTAGGCCTAGGGCGTAGCAGCGACATCGGTTACTAGGTTTAGGATTTTTTAAAAATGTCTATGTTTTTAAATTTGTACAAATATTAGCCAAGGATGGCCCAAGTATCTATGAATCAACTATTTACATGAATTATATAATATTTAAAATTTTAACTTTTTTTTTAGTGTAGAGACCATGACTCGGAGTAGCTCTACTCTTATTTTTATTTTGCCACCAGCGCCCTCGTATGGGTTCTGTGCCAGAGTCCGGAGCCCATATGAGGAGACGAGTGAAGATGCTCTTATTAGCTGGGCTTGAAAACGGTGGGTCGGGCTGGGCTGGGAAATACACTCCCAAACCGGCCGAAACACTTGTGCAAGGAGTGAAGTGTACATTCCTTCGTTCCCCTTTCGCACGCCACACTACCACTGTCTCGAAACCCTTGCGCGCCTCCCCAGCCATGGAGGCCGCGGTGGCGGCACTGGAGGCGGCCGCGGAGAAGACCGCTGGAGCGGCGTCGGCCGCGAAAGAGGCTGCGGTGGCGGCCTCGGCCGCTGCGACGGAGGCCGCAGGGGCGGCCACGGCTGCGAAGGAGGCCGCGGTGGCGGCCTTGGCTACCGCAGAGCAGGCGGCGGCTGCATCGTCGGCAGCGAAACAGGCTGCGGTGGCGGCGGAGGCTGCTGCGAAGGAGTCGGCAGCTGCTGCAGCGGCGACCGCGAGGGAGCTGGCAGCGGCGATGCGCTATTCTAAGAAGCGTAGATTCCATCAGATCGACGACGGAGGGAGTCGCGGCGACAACCGCGATGGCAGTGCAAACCTCGATCTCATCAGCGCCCTCCCCGACGACATCCTCGGCAGCATCATCACCCTCCTCCCCACCAAGGACGGCGCCCGCACGCAGGCCATCTCTCGCCGGTGGCTTCCCCTCTGGCGCTCCGCGCCACTTAATCTTGCGGATGATTTTATCGGCTCGGTCTCGAGCAGCAAGCGCATGGCCTTGGTCTCAAAGATCCTCTCTGAGCACCGTGGCCCTGCCCGCCGCTTATCGCTCAAGTTGCTCTGCACAATAGAGGTCCCCGTGATTGACGGTTGGCTTCACTCTCAAGCCCTGGACAGCCTAGAGGAGCTCGATCTCACCAACCTCAGGGACATGCCGCTGTCCATGTTCCGTTTCGCCCCCACGCTCCGTTTTGCCAGATTCAGCTGTTGCCGTTTGCCAAATTCAATTTCAACGCTGCGTCTGAATTTACCGTGCCTCAAGCAGCTCACCCTGTCCGGGATCTCCATTACGGAGGATGCTCTCCACAACGTGCTCTCTGGCTGCACTGCCTTGGAAAGCCTTGAGCTGTCTATTTCTGGCATAGGTGCCATCTGCATCAGCTCCCAAACTCTTAGGAGCTTAGCCTTCTACCATTATGGGCCGAATATTTTGCAGCTAGTAATCAAGGACGCCCCTTCTCTAGAAAGATTGCTATCGCTATATCCAGACTGGGATCGAGTGACCATCCAGGTAATCCGGGCACCTAAACTGGAGGTATTGGGTTTGCTATCTGAAGGCTTATCCAAAGTCCAGTTTGGAACAACGATTTTTGAGGTAGCAGCAGCCTTCGTCCATCCCTCATTGGCATTCCTATGCACAAGCTATTATTCATGTTAACACCTTTTCTTTTCTGCAGGAAATGATTGCTGTCAGCTTAACAACCAAAATTCACACCATGAAGGTTTTGGTTCTCCACTCTACTGGGCCTAATCTGGATGCCGTCATTAACTTCCTCAGGTGCTTCCCCTGCTTGGTGAGGCTGTATGTCATTGTGAGTACACATATTTGCTTCCTTGAAAGTCAATATCAGTATTTGATGTACTTATGATCTAGCAAGTTATGATGTTGTTAACCTGTTAGCAACTGTCTTTATATTGTTTTTTCTCTCCATCTCCAGTCACAGCCAACAAACGATATGAATAATGCAAGGAAGTATGACCCGTTGGATCCAATTGAGTGCCTTGAGCTCCATCTAAAGAAAGTTGTGTTAATGAATTACGATGGCAGCAAGAGGCCATCTGTTGACTTTGCCAAGTTCTTTGTTCTGAATAGTAAGTTGCTAAAAGAGATGGAAATCAAAGTTCTTAACAACCGAAACGACAAATGGATGGCTAATCAACGCAAACAGCTATGTGTGGATAATAGAGCTTCTCAAGATGCTCGAATTGAACTGAAAATTGGTACTAAGAAATCCAAGGTACCCGAGATGGATACCCATGATTTGTCGATGGCTGATCCTTTTGAAAGCGGGGCCTTTAATTGATACTACAAGTGTAGTTGATGTCCATCCCCAAGATTTTGTTGTTTTGTTGAAAGCACAGTTTTTGTATGTCTGTAATCTAATGCCATCCACCCTTCAGTTGCTCTATGATATGATGTATGGCCAACTCAAGAATAAACCAGGATTGAGGAAGTGGTGTAAGAAGTATCTAAGCTCAGACTTCAAATTGAAAGCTGGAAAGTTTAAGCTGCTAAAAGAATGCTAGTTTAATCTGCTAAGTTAAGTTGGTATTGGTTGTTCTGTTCATGTTTGGGTGTTGTACTGTAAGCTGATAATGTCAGCAGCTAATATATCTCTATTTTGAACATTTACTTTAATGAAAAAGGATGGTATCTATGCCTCTTGTCTAAAACATATGTAGTCCGAAGCTTATTCCTTTTGCAATGTGCATGACAACTTTTCTGCCTTATTGAGATTTCAGATTCTATTTTGAACTGCAAGCATACAAGCAGAACATTTCCAAACTTGGTTCTGCCAACAATGCTTACTTAGTTTACAAAAGTAGTCTCTTCATGCAATTGATATCTGTTGCCTTGCATTTATCAGAAAACTGACCAGAGCAAAAGCTTTGTCATGCTGAAAAATGTTGGTGTGAGGCAAGACACATTATCATTACACTCCGGTACTATTAGATGAAGCTGATCTTGCTGAGATGTGGCAATTTCATGGCGAACTTCTGTAACTTTCATTGTGTGTAATATCTGGGTATTCAGAATTTCAGATTATGATTTTTACCTAAACATCGTGCTTGCCTTAACAAGGCTTGAGTGGTTTCGACACTCAAATGATTGAAACAAGCATGGAAATAACTGAAAAGGGATTGGCAAGAAGAAAATGTGACCTAGGAAAATCACAATGAGTAGTGTCAAACCAAGGCTTGGTATTTACACTGAAATAGACAAAGCTGGTATATGGATGACATACTGAAAAGAGGGTGACATGGCGAAGTAGACTTTGCTCCTTATGGGCATCTTTCTTGTGTTTTCAGTTTGCTATGCTCTAGAGCTTAGGTTAACTGAATCAGCAAAGGTTAAAAATTAGTGTTTCCCTAAATTGTAGTAGCTTCCTAGCGTTGCATGCTAATCGAAGTTGCCTTCTTTCTAGGTCACCCTTGTAAATATGGTCAATGAGGCGCAGGAACATAATCTCACTCTATCTTTCTCTTGCATTCTCCTGGTTCATTCAGTGTACTAGATTTAGATGTGCGCCTTGGCGCACGATCCCGTGAAATTCGTGCCAATGTACATTTTGTATAACGGTGATAAAATTTAACTTCCAACATGATAATAAATTTCTTAGGTTTCACAAAATGGTGTCAACAGAATGAAATCGGAACATAAAACCAAGTGTACCAAGGATCTAAACCATATGCAGAATATCTTGCATCCATTTCTGTTTTACCAGCTACTCTGATGGTATAAACTTCACACTACCAAAAAACATAACCTGGTTAAAAGCTGCCTTATTTTCCTTTTTATCCCTTTTTCCACTGAAATAGAGAAGCATTCGTATTTTTTGTAAAATAAATCTACATTGCATTCCCTTGTAAGAAAGGAAAGGAACAATTGTTCACTATTGTACACGTATATTACATTTGGATAAAATAAGTGACCAAAGAAACAAAAACTTCCCCAATTTTGAAACGGGAAAACTGGAAGGAAACCAAAACTCAGTCCTCGTGAAGAGTAACTATTCAAATATTGAACTTGAAATTAAGGCGCAAGGCTTACATACATGACACCACCATGTAAACGTACACGCAAATTCAACTTTGTTTTTACATTTGAAACATCGTTTACCCACCGACATCACATGCTCCTGAATAGCATCATTGACACTCTGGTTTCCTGTCTTTGAGCTGGCTATGGCTCCATTTCCACCGTCTAAGCTCCTCCTCCGTGTATCACCAGCTCCTTCCTGGCTGCCACAGCCAACAGGTGCTCCAGCCAAACCTTCTTCCTCCGACAAAAGGGCACATGTAAAGGCCATCAGAATCCGCAGGTCCGCGGCACGAGTTAAGATATTGGCAGAATTTCTGCGGAACAGAGGACTTGCAGCCGCATCCAGATCAATATATTTGTGTACAGGAAGAAAAATAAATAAGCATACATGCACACATACACATGATGTGATATCGAGAGACAACATTTCAGCAAGCGTGTGGAGTTTGTATTCAAAATCAAATGGAGGGCTTTGCATTTGTAATCAACAGCTCGAATGGACTTCGCATTCATGAATGGAAAGAAACGTATTTTGGGTATCTTCTTTGTAGTTGACGGAGAATAGGCCAGCAAGGTTAGAGGCCATCTCTTGCTCGATGCCCCTGCTACAGTCAG
Source organism: Lolium rigidum (assembly GCF_022539505.1). NCBI lineage: Eukaryota > Viridiplantae > Streptophyta > Magnoliopsida > Poales > Poaceae > Lolium > Lolium rigidum. The sequence goes on along the minus strand of NC_061511.1, from coordinate 189,433,849 downwards.
GAAGCAGGACAAAATTGTATCCTGCAGAGGTAGGTATTGCCAGAGTAGGAGCTAAACTATGTAAGCAACAATGGTTAGATAGATAAAAATGTGAATAAGTTATGCAAGAAATAAAGATTAATAATTAAGCATTAGACAGGAAAAAAGCGTGAAGAAGTTACACAAGAAACAAAGACCTATAATTAAGAATCAGATAGACAAAAGCATGAAGAAGTTAGGCAAGAAAGAATAAGATCGATAATACCGAAATGCATATACAAAATCATCAAGAGATTCAGGTATGACATGAAAATAATTGAAGCATGCTGACAGCCAAAGGAAACATACCAAAAGGAGAAAAAAGTAATGTAGCCCTATGAAAGGAAGATAATTAATGATGGGTAAAAAGATAACTGGACATGCTGTCACTCTGCCATGAAACTAAAATACAAACAAAACTCAACAACCACAATAACACAGAAAAGAAAGAAACAAAGCCTTTTAGAGGAAAACAATTGATTTTCTTTTGGTACCATCTCCTACTTGGCAGTCACAAATGGTGCCCAGTATAAGCAGCTGAGGATATGAAGAAGGCTGCAGCGTTGCAGATGTTCAACCATCTCCACAAAACTGCGGCTATTTTAACATAACTGACTATGAGTTAGATGATTGTTGGAAATAGAATAGGAAGCTAGAGGCCTATAGTCTATACAACAAAGAGAAAAGTGGGATCTACTTTGGTGCAAGTTATCTCTGAACAAACAACAACATCAATCCACTAAACTGACCTAACATACTGTCTGGTAATACATACAAGTAACCATTGCATATGAGATAATGCAGAATGCTTGAACCCCATATCTTCCTATGCTACTTCAGGACAAGGCATATAATTGAACTTGGCGTGCAAGCTCAGTGCATATACACCATGTTTGTCGAGTGCTCATAAATCTAGAAATTGTTATAAATAAAATTGGAGTGCCAAATAAAAATGACAGTGTATTATACTTCAAAATTGTATAAATAAAATTTTAATTTTAAGGTGAAGCTAGAAAAAAAATCATCTGACCCATGGCCAGTGAAAGATCAATGAGCTTAGCTACCAAATAGAATTCCAGAGGAACCTTGTACTACTTAGCTATAGGGCTGTGATTTATTCTTATCATGGACGACGTATCAAATACCCATGTAATGAGATTGAGAGAATGCCTTAGAGAGAAATTTGAAGTGACAACCTGGCCATACTAAAAAGAAGACCATGGCCCTAAACATCAATAAAAGAGCATCATTAGAAAGAAGCCACCTGGAATTAATAACACAAAGTATTAGTCTTATGAGCTTCTAGAAGTGATGAGTTTCTAAAGGATGAACCATTACCTACTCGAAGTGAGTTTCATAAAGGGCATACACCTTGACCATAGGAAGCTCAAGATGAGAATACATGATAACAGTCTGCTCCTTTTTGGTAACGTATTGATTGGTTCAGTATAAAGAAGTACATGTATGACCAAACAAGAGGTGTTCCTCATGCACCATCTTTGTTGGATAATTTTTCAGAGCTACCAAGGAACAAAAACACGGGAAACTTAACTATTTTCTAAAATTGCAGCTCAAGAACATTTTGAATAAATCTAGATGTTGTAGTATGGCAAAGCAATATTTTTAACATGAGGCCCTATTTATTTGATCAAACTAAATGGCTTTACATTTTGAGATATTATTCTATATTTTCAATCATGAAACGTCCAGCCCCTAAACCATTGCCACAATTTGCTTCATGATCAGAGAAAACTCAAATCTGCCTTGTGATCCAAGCTTCAACGGAATACCATAAGCATACCAAATCATAAGCATATAAAAAAACATTTTAGAAAGAAAGAGACCGACAGATACTTAATAAATCTGCCACAATATTAGAGAAAACTCAAATCTGCACAATGATTCAAGCTTCAATAAAATTCCATAAGCATATAAAACAGCATGATAGAAATAGACAGAGCGGGAGTTACAGCTGATAGACAAAATAACCATTTTCTTCGCTAGGAAAGCATGGATCACTGGCTATAGACATATCAGCAACAGAAAGCAGGTGGAGGCATCCTAAGTGAGAGCCAATGGGTAAATAGAAGTCAATGGCACAAATGAGATGTGAAACCCAATGACACATCATATAACAAATTGCAGTGAGCAAAAAGATTAAAATACAGACAGATTATTACCGACAATCCAACTGAATAAGCAATGAACTCTGATAGTGATACAACCGAACAATTTTTTAGCTTATCCCCATCCCATTTGAAATGAACGACAATCGCCAGAACATTGCCAAAACCAAATCCACCAGCCTGAACAGTTTTCAATGTCTCATATCTTAAACCATGTACACCCTTTTCAATAGCCTTGTGAGATACAAACATCATTTACAACTCTCAAATAATTCAGAAGAAAGACATGGCATCAAATTTCCTTATAAACAATAAAAAAAAGAGGGAACCTGAACATTGGACTCAATAGCCAAAGTCTATTCCGTAGCAACTGAAAACCAAGCATCAGCCATCCAGGACCAGTCAACCAGCCATTTTCCCCAACTCACCAAGGTTCCAAACAACAGCTGCAAGTATTGTAAACCAAAGGGAAGGTAAAAAAGAATTACGAATAGAGCCGCATATAGCATGAATACAAAAAAAAAAAATCCGAGCTCTAGTTTGTGCCATTGTGTGGCCTTCCCCAGAACCTGCAGGATTTGTGGAAATCCTTTGGTGTTGGAGTGTATGAAAGGGCGAGGAGACGATATTTCAGTAAGCAGCCAAACACCTTCAGCAAGATCGAAATTATGGTTGGGATAACTTGGAAAAATATATTTCTGAAGCACACTGCCTATCGTGAAACAAAGAGATGCTAACCTGCATAAACATCTTCTCTAAAAAAAATATGCACGGAGAGGATGTAATGAGGATGTCATTACCTGAATCAGATCAGTGAGCTCCACCCCAGCTTCTCACACTACTAGGAAAAGGGCAATCAGTGGCGCGCCACTTTTACCCATCAGTGGCGCACTAGTGGTGCGCCACTGTTATCACGCCACTGCTAAGTTTTAGTAGTGGCGCACTAGTGGTGCGCCACAACTACCCTAAGTAACAGTGGCGCACTATGTGGTGCGCCATTGACAAGTCCGATGATGCGCCACTATTACCCCAAAGGGGTGCGCCACTGTTGTTCTGCAGTATTGCGCCACAACTCTATGGTTTCGGTGCGCTACTGCTACCTCCTAGGGTGCGCCACTGTTATGGCGTTCTGGTGCGCCATTGCTGCCTGTACAAGTGCGCCACTGCAGTCTCTCAGACGTGCGCCACTGCTACTTTCGAAAGGGGATCAGAGAGTAGTGCGCCACAAGGTCCAAACTAGTGCGCCACTGCTTCTTACTGGTCGTGCGCCACTGATGGTCCTCTAGTGCGCCACTGCTAGTATTTCGTTTTTATTTTTTGTATTCCTGGCAGGTATTTGTACAGAGTTGTATATCACACTATAACAACACAAATACAGTATATATAACACATATAAGCAGCTAGCACGAGTATACCAATACATAGTCCTTCACATTAGCCTCCATGATTCACAAGATTTCAAATATTAGATAAGTGTTACGGTGTTACAAGTCACAAATGAGCTAGTGGTTACACAAGGTCGATCATCTAAACTAACATCACATAGAAGAGAGCTAGAGTCACTACTAGCACCGTCCCGATGAAAGTGGTCTTCATCCGGTTCCTCCTCCGCTCCGTCCTCTCTCCCGCCAGATAGCGTGCGTATCTGTCTTCGGCCTCCGCTCTAGTGGTGTACCCTTTGTAGCTGTTACCGCTAAAACGGTGAACCTGTCTCCGACACTCCTCCCAGTCGTTGTAGACTCCGGGAACCTTGCCCTTGTACACGACATACCACGTCATATCTGCACATATATGAACAAGCCAAAGAAACATTAGTGCACGCTCATAGATGTTCGCAACGAATGAGAGCAAACTCAAAAACGATCCAAGTAGTATGAACTAAATGGAATGCCTCATACATTGTTGGTCGAAACAAATATGAACATCCCGGGATGGCGTTAGTGAGGCCATGTAGGATGCACAAGAGATTGATATTTGTGCCATCACACCAGGCTCACTAGCGTCACCCCGGAGTGTAGTGACCACAAAATTTAATCGTCGGCCAATTCAATTAAGAAGTGCAAACTCAAATGAGAGACAAGTAGCTAGTATGAACTAAATGGAATGCCTCATACATTGTTGGTCGAAACAAATATGAACATCCCGGGATGGCGTTAGTGAGGCCAGGTAGGATGCACAAGAGATTGATATTTGTGCCATCACACCGAGGCTCACTAGCGTCACCCCGGAGTGTAGTGACCACAAAATTTAATCATCGGCCAATGCAATTAAGGAGTGCAAACTCAAATAAGAGACAAGTAGCTAGTATGAACTAAATGGAATGCCTCATATTTTGTTGGTCGGAAAAATATTAACATTTAGAGAAGGGGTAAGAGAAACCAAGTAGGATGCACAAGAGATTGAGATTGATATTTGTGTCATCGCACCAGGTTCACTGGCCCCTCCTCCAAGTGTATAGGTGACCAAACATTCTAATCATCGGCATTCTGAAAAACCAAAGCAAATGGAATGACGATGGCCTCATACATTGTTGGTCCAAACAAATATGAACATCCCGGGATGGCGTAAGTGAGGCCAGGTAGGATGCACAAGAGATTGATACTTGTGCCATCTCACCAGGCTCACTTGCGTCACCCCGGGGTCCTCTGTTGACCAAACATTTCGTACACACATCATGGAAAACAGCCAATTCGTACACACATCATGGTCATAACATCATCATACCTAACATCGTAGCTTCATACAATTTAAGATAGAATTCAAACAACACGAAGCAACGAAGATAGAGTTGACAACACTCTAAGTTCTAACTATCGGTGTCCGAGCCGGATTCGCCGGTGTGGGGGTAGTGCACACGGCGGGCGGTGTCGTCGAACACCTTGACGATCATCTCGCCGTCCCCCTCGTACGGGAAGGTGAGCTGGCAGCCGGGCTCGAGGTGGAGGTCACGGGCGAACTTGTCCCACCCCGTGTGCGGGTACATCTTGCCCTGCCCGTCGAACGGGACCTCCACGGGCCAGCGGCAGAAGTTGCAGCTAGCCTCCCGTAGCTGCAAGTGCGCCGGCTCGACGCCGTCGACGAACTCGGCGAACTTGTCCGGTAGCCTCTTGATGCCGAGTGGGTCGTCGTCGATGCGGAGGAGGAACTCGAAGCATCGTTCCTCATGCGAAGACGAGGAGGATGCGGGTGACGGTGACCGTGGGGCCCTTGCTGCTCCACCGCGGCGGCCCCTTCCCGGCCCGGGGCGCCCGGGACCGCGGCCTCGACCGCCTCGCCGGCCACGGGACCGGCCATCCTACATGTTTACATTTTTGAACCATATTACGATCCATTCCACTAACAAAATTGGGCATGACCTATGCTAATTTATGGACATATGAGTGCCCCATTTTCGCCGAAACGGAAATGAATCAACATTTCGGCGATAATGGGCAACTCTGTCGATCCCTGCACAAGAATATGACACCATAGGTGCACGACAACAGCTAGCAGCACATCTCAGTAGCAGCAGCTAGCAGCACCAGCTAGCAGCAGCAGCAACATCAGCCAACAGCACCATCAACCAGCGAACGAGGCCAGCGGCTAGCGAGCACCAGGCACTCGACAACATGTAGTAGCTAGCAGCAGCTAACACCATCAGCCAGGCGGCGGCTAGCAGCCAACACCAGCAGCAGCTACCAGCACCAGCAGCAGCTCACACCAGCACCAGCAAGCAGGAGATGTAAGGTGTTGCTCACCGTGAGTCGCGGGGAGTCACGGAGAGCTGACGTGTTGCTCTAGGACGAGGAAGATGCGAGGGCGGTGGTCAGGTGCTCAACTCTGCCTTGCAAAACATAAAAATAAAAATTCGAGTAAGCTTTGAACTCGAAAATAAAAGAGCTACACTTGGTACTACTATAGCAGAAATAAAAGAAAGGCGCCAAAATGCAAGCTCGGATCGGTACCAATTGTTGCCCCCAACGAGTACAAACATTTATACCATTTCATTTGATGATGACTTGCTAGTACAAAAATGCGGTTCTTAAATATGAAGTTGTTCAATCTGCCCTTAAGTTGTGCACTTAAGACATCTCCCTACCAAGCTAGTACAAAATGGCTATCCAAATAAAGGGTACAACATCAAGCTTATTAGAGAGCAAATAAATGTACAGCAGCAAGCTTATTAGAGGGCTACCTTGGAGGATGCGGCGGCAGTCTTCTGCAGCGGTGTTAGCAGTCGAGGGTGACGGCGGTGTGCTTGTCCTGCTCCTGCTCCAAGCCTTGCAAAATTTCAAAATAAAAATTCAGTAAGCTAGAACAAAATAACCAAGTCCAATATTTATTACTTCCCCTAATTAGTGTGCTAGAAAACTAGAAACAGTTTTAAGTACAGTTGTGTTGAATAAACATGTAAGGGAAAACCATAGACTTCCCAAAATAGCAGCTAAACCTAAATTTCCTAAACCTAAAGTTGCTACTTCCACCTAAACCTAAATTTTCTAAACCTAAATTTGCTCCTGCCACCTAAGCCTAAATTTTCTACTTCCACCTAAACTAAATGAAACTGCTAACAAATCCTAGCAGTAACAAATCCTAGCTATTTCTATATCACCAAGTTAAATGAAACTACTGCTAGTAGTAGCAATGAAACTAAATGAACCTGCTGCTAGCAGTAGCACCACTTTTAATTTGAAACATTTCGAATATTTCATTTGCAAAGTTCTAGAGAACATTAGCTAGTAGCTAATTGACAAATATTCAGTTAACTGAATAGCACCAAACCAGCAACAATGCAACAGAAGTTTACTACTGTAACTTTCTTGAGCTCGATCCTATGTTATAAAGGACGAGTGGGGAGGCTGGGAGGATCAAGCATAATAAAATCCCTAATTTAGTTTATCTACTTTTCTGTTCTTAGTTGCTAGAATCTGAGCCCGAGTGCTCCAATCCCCTTCTCTTCTATCCATGGCAATCAGAGGCCCATCGGGGTCCTGAGAGAGAGGGAGGGAGGGGAGAGGGGCCTCACCTGCGGCGACGGCGATGGCGGCTGGAGGCGGTCGGGGTCCTCGGGGTCCTTGCGCAGGTTGACGTTGTTCTTGAGGTTGAGCGCCTACTGGTGGCCGACGAACTGGGGCCGTTGACGAACTGGTGGCCGATGAAGAACTGGGCGCCTGCGCTGGTGTCCATGATGTGGTTAGTAGACGGAGGGACGCCGCTAGGTCAGAGAGGGAGGGAGGGGAGACGGGCCTCACCTGCGGCGACGCGACGGCGGCAGGCGGTAAATCGAGGGGGAGAGGCCACCGGTAGATCGAGGTCGAGGGGATCTAGCCACCGGTGTCTGTGGCCGCTCGCGTGAGAGGAGGGGTGTCAAGGAGAGGAGGGCGTCGCCGGGGTGGTGAGGGCGTCGGAGAGGTGGCGAGGAGAGGAGGGCGTCGCCGGGGCCGCGGGTGGGAGGTGGCGTCGGAGAGGGCGTCGCCGGTGGGAGGTGGCCGTCGAGATCGAGTGGGGAATGGGGAGGATGGTCTGGACGGGGGATTTTTGTCTAAGTCCCAGACCCCCTTAGCAATAGCGCACCTCTAGTGGTGCGCCACTATGAGCTTAGCAATGGCGCACCTCTAGGGGTGCGCCACTACCAGCACAGAGTTTGGGTCAAAATGCAAACGGACCAAGGTTTTGACGAAATCGATTAGTACCGCACCAGCTCTGTCCCTGGTTGGTTTGCCAAACCTGGCTGGCCAGGTTTGAACCCTGGCGGCCCCATTTTTTTCACTTTTTTATTAAATTGATTTAACACTATAATAAATAGCATAATACACCAAAATAAAAGGCATAAATAATTATAATTATGTAGAATATTTAAGATACTATAGAATCTAGAAAATATCCAAAAATATAAATTATATGTCTATTTTGATCGGTACAATGTGTAGATTAACAATATGACATCCATTATTCATACAAGTAAATGATACATAATTATCTTTTCACAATCTTCTTGCCCTTCTTTCTCGCGGTTGAATAATTTAGCCCCGGAACTCCTAGACTTCTTCTCTTGAATGGACGGCCTTTAGGTAGGGTGGTCCTGCTTCTTCTTGTTGTGTATGGTTCTTCATCATCGTCGTCGTCATCTTCCATCTTCGGATCGCCGTACTGGTCAAAGTCTAGCTCGTTGGTGGCTCTCCATCCATTCCGATGATGCTCCTTTTGCCTCTCCTCACGACAACACGGCTGGGCTTTTGCGGGTCGGTAATGAAGAAGCATTGGTCCACTTGGGAAGCTAGTACCCATGGCTCATATTTCGCGGTGACCTTTGCGCCCGCTGTCTTGTATTTGGCTTCGGGTATAACCATGGTGGTGAAATGCCGGTTTTCTTTTATGACATTCTTGGCCCACCTGACACGGAACATCGGCACATTCTCTCCAGCGTAGCTCAGCTCCCAGATCTCCTCGATCTTTCCGTAGTATCTCTGCTTGACGTCACCGGTGTAGGACTCCATCGTTACCCCGGAGTTCTGATAATCGCTCTTCATGTCCTTTTCCTCGGTGTAGAATGTGTAGCCGTTGATATCGTACGCCAGAAATGTCATCAGGTTGTGTTCGGCGCCCTGTGACAAGGCGAATATGAGTTTTTCTTCCGCGAAGAATCCTCGTCTATAGGGTACGTCGGCATCTTGTCCTTGAACCACCGCGTGAAGGTTGAGTTGTGCTCTTTGATTATATCTCCGTCCGTCCTCTCGTTGGCCCTGATCACCGTACGTCTTTGCGATGAAGGTTTTGTGCTCTACCACCCAAGGATCGACCACGTCTATGTGTTGTAGCGCGACTAGGTTTGCTCTTTCAAAGTCGGCGATTCGACCCTTGAAGTCGACATGCATTTCGCGGCTACCGTCGCGGTGACCCCATCCAGCGAGCTTTCCGAGATGCCTGTTTACGGGAAGGCCAACGGGGTTCTCGATTTCTAGATAACTCGTGCAGAAGGAGATGCACTCTTCGGTCAGAAAACCCTTGGCTATGCTTCCGTCTGGACGTGCCCTGTTGCGAACGTACCGGGAGTACCATGTCGGCGGTGCGCCATAGCTAGTAGTGGCGCACCACGCAGTGCGCCATTGCTAAAGCCCTCATCTCTAAAGGGCCCTGGCCACCTCCTAGCAGTGGCGCACCACAAAGCCATGCGCCATAAGTAAGCAAAGTAGCAGTGGCGCACCATGGGGACGTGCGCCACTATTAGTTTTGGGTAGGAGCTGGCCTCCTGCCAGGAATTAGTAATGGCGCACCACAAACAAGGTGCGCCACTACTACATTTGTAACGATGGCCCACCATTTTGTGGTGCGCCACCGCTAAGTAGTAGTGGCGCACGGCCATCATGGTGCGCCACTGAAGTCAACCTTACGGCTAGGCCTTTTCCTAGTAGTGTCATACTTATGTGCACCATTAGGAACCATCTTCGCCCAAGCCATAGCAGACCCGACATCTCGAGTAAGAGCAAGCTCTCACTGGCCTCGGCTAGAACTCGCAGCTTTCACCGTAAGCAAAGAAAACGTATTAGCTCGTGTGGACAATTCGTCAAACACCTCGCATGCATAAATCATTATGAAGCCAGAGAAACCATATCCAAACCGAATCAGATCGATCAGCGTCCCGTATTTGCCTAAGGAGACATCCCTTTGCAGTGGCCACAAATATAAAGCACTAAAACTGGATGAGGAGAAAGATAAAAATGTGAGAACTAGGAGGTGGGAGAAAAAGAGGAGAAGTCACGAGCACCTAATCTTGCCTGGGCAGTGAGGATGGGCTTACCTGCGAGGTGGCTCAACTGCCTATCAACCTCTGCGCCTCCGTGCTACTCCTGATGACGTGGCCACTTGTTGAGGAGATCCTAGTTGTTCGTGTTCCTCTGCTTTAGCGCTGAGGTGTAGGGTGCCAGCAGCCGAGTGGCCGAGAAAGACGAACCTTGTCGAGGATACGGGTCCATCCTGCTGCTGGCGGCATGGCAATGCTCCTCCTCGCTATCATTGGCAGCATCACCCGCCGTGGCCACCACATCGTGTCGGCGCCACTCATGCGCGCCCGCGCCTCCACCAGCGGCGGCTCTCCCGCGCAGCCACACCTCCAGCCAGCGGCGCTGTTCCTGTGCAGCCGCGCCTCTACCGGCGGCGCTGCTCCTGCTTCTGCACGAGCCTTACCGGAGGAGGAGGAGAGGAGTGGGGAGTGCCAGGATTAGAGATGGGGAGGCGGCGGGGAGTGGGGAGTGCGGGCACGCAGGTAGGTTTTTACCGTGGCTTCCCTATTTATATGACCATGGTAAAAAAGGGATTAACGGTTAGATTTACTTGGTGGTAAAATCCAATGGCTAGTCAAATCTGATTTACCTGGTTGCCTCATTAGGGTGCCTCTATTATACCTTTAGACTAGATTTTGATGTGTGCCTTGGCGCACGATCCCGTGGAATTCGCATCAGTTTAAAGTTTGTATTACAACGATGAAAATTAAGTGAGAAAATATTAATACGTTCTTTTAGGTTTTACAAAGTGAAGTGAATAGAATGAAATTGGGATAAAACAAACAAAATCTCAAACGAAGTAGCACACACTTATATACATTCATGAAAATAGAGGAATATTTTGTGGCCTAACTTGACTCCGACCACCTTAAACAGTTTGTAAAACACTATATCATCGGTATAAATTAAATGAAAAATTATCCGATAAGTGAAACACTGTGTAAATCTTCATTTAATACAACATGTGTTACAACAAACTAACTGTATAAACAACAACCTATACACTGCTAACTGCTTGCTCTTAGGACCTGGTCTGGGGCTTCTCTCCAACAGAATGATGTATATGATGGATAGAATGTACTCGTCATTTTGCGGTGCCATATGACCAAGGCAGATCAGACGATTTGAGGTGCCATACAAACAGTAGGTAATAACAATCCTTATTTGTATGCAAAATAATGAAAAAACATCAAGAAATGCAACCCATCAAAACCATAAATGTCTGCAGCAGAGGTAGACAGAAATACAATATATAAATTTATATTCTAAATTTTTTACAGTTCATGTGGCACAATTTCTGAGTGTTATATCTAAAACAATGGGAGAAGCTTATAGTGATTTACACTATATATTTTGCAGGCACAAATGTAAAAACTGAACTACTATACCAAACCTGGAGGATCCACCTTACCAGTAAAACGGAGAGAAATGCACACTCCTTTCAAGTAAAAAAGAGATAAATGCATGCTCCTTCCCACTTTTTTTTTTCGATAAGGGGAGAGACCCCAGCCTCTGCATCAATTGATGCATACGGCCTCTTTATTAAACTTATTTAAAAGGTCTGAGTTACAATGTTAAACCAATTCATGGATCACATAAAGTTTCCACATGGATCAGCCATCTAAAAATGAAAGGCGGCTCACATGCTCCTTCCCACTAAAACAGAGCAACAAAAATATGGTAAGAAATTCTCCAATGGTATCCAAAAAAAATACACCCCATGTTATATTTTCATCTCCAATACTCCATTTGAAAGTATTTAATTAATCTACCTGCACAGTCACACCACGTATATATTTGAGAAAATTCAGAATCAAAGCATTAACTCTCTGCAGCATCCTAAAAGATTACCTCTTTTCAAGCTTCATAGACTATATTTGTGTGCATCTGGGAAAAGCTCCAAATCTAAAATTGAAGTGTAAGCATGCTAACAAACTCAAAACCAAGAAAATACCCCAGGAACCATTTATATACAAAAAGAAGCTAAAAACCCACAATATTTTTATCAGTATTGTTCCCAATATTTTTAAAACGTAACATATTGATCGCTTTAGAGCATGACTGACACTAATAAGCATTAACCAAGTGTGATGGTCTTGTTCATAAGGGCGCTAAAATGTGATTGATATGTTTGCTTTCTGATGTCTATGTTAACCATGGGTTTTGAAAAATGGCATGAAAATGGAACATATATTATAGAAACCAAGTATCAAAAGCACATCGTTGAGCTAGACTGCGCCGAGGTTGCGGCGGCACTGCGATCACGGTTGTTGGACAGATTGGTTCCGTGGGCTAGGTATGAAGAGGCCAAATCCTTGCTGAAGTCGTTTACTAATTTCCAAATTGTGTATGCTAAAAGAGAGCAATAGGGTAGCAGATTGCCTTGCTAAATTAGCTGGCTGGTTAAATCTCCTGCCTGATGTAATAGAAGACCTTGTAACAAAAGACTTTTCTCGGGTGTTACCTCCATACTATGAGGCTCTTTTTCTCCCAAAAAAGTATCAAAAGCACATGGGACCTAAAATAATGTGGATGTACTTATAAGAGACAAAATGAGAGAGGGAGGAACCTTTAGGACCTCAACGGAGAGACCAAGGAGAGCAGGCAGCTATATTGTTGGTATGCGTCCTCTGCATTTTCCCTCCCTCACGAACTGGGGATGGGCATATCGCATAATAGGTAATGGCAAGCACTGTTGCACCGTGTGCCGTGCATCCTGGGAGTAAGAGGAAAGGCCCCAGCTGCACCCTAGCATGTGGTTCATCGGCGTGGCAGAGGTTATTGCGCTGCTGGCCAGCGTCCTACATGAGGATGAAGAAAATTAGTAGAAAATTGAAAATAGTGCTAAGCGACCTGCATAATTCAGGGAAGATATCATAAGAAAATTAGTAGGTTTTACATCGACACTGCAATTTTAAGCAATTATTTATTGCAGCTAGTTTATATGCACTATCTACATCCTGAAATATAACATGTCAAAACCTAAACATGGAGCCATGTGGCTTGATTATCAAGGGTTTTGATGTAAATAAACCATAAAATAGATATGCACCAGCTGTTCTCTAAAGAATGCATTTTTTGGTACTCAAGTCACACTTTTCGTATTAACACATTCGGGCTAGAAATGAAACTTCAAAGTTGCAAAACACCACACAAATTACTGAGTCCTTTTGTAGCATCATATCTCTGAATGGTGCAAAATGTTTTTCCCGCCATGGATAAAAACTCCAGCAAGAAGAACACCTGCCAAAAATGGAAGAACAAAGCAACCATGTAAGCGGTAAGCCGAGACAGAACCTAAAAAGGAATAGAACCAAGGCTAAACTTGTACAGTAGCTTTATATTAATTACTGTCATTTCCTAATCAAATACTGTAAATAATTATATGAACCAGGTAAATACACCTCACAGTATCAAATAAGAAATGCTCTCTTTATCTGTACATAAGTAATACAGACACCTCACATGCTTAATATATCAAGCTAACTTTCATGGCTAATGCAGAAACCCAATAGTCAATGGGTGACTCACTTAAACAACGAAAAACATTTATAAACTTCAATACAAAGGGCAACATATGCATAGCACAAGATTCATAAAAAGAAATCTACTTGGAGACTAACTAATCGATTTCTAGGCAAGTACATGCACCCAATTATCTTGAATCATTACTAATCGATTTCTAAGTAAATACATGTACCTAATTACCTCGATACTAAACATAATACAGAATTAAACATCGAGAAATGGACAAGGGTTGACCTACCACTAAAATAGTTGGATCCCACCCAAGGCTGCAGTCGCCAGCGCGATGATGACCTGCAAAAAAGAGACATGACAAGAAAATAAGCACGTACACAGTAAGACAGAAGAAGAGATCCGAAAGAGAGGCAAATGGAAACACAATATATTATAAAAAGGAATAAAAGAAATAGCATGATAAATATCCACCAAAACAGCAACGTCTCCAAAGACGAACATGAGGGGATTAGCTATCTAGTTCAAAGAATTCTAGTGTCAACATTTTCAGAATAATACATGACATTGAAATGCTCAATTCTACATGAATATTCCTACTCATTTCTTACGTAGAGCTGCATTGGTCGAACTGCCTCTTACCAGGTCCAGTATCTTGATGGAACAAGAAGAGATGCGGCAAAGCACAAACTTGCACACACACACATCAGGATTCCACTACGGAATTAATGCAATTGAACCTAACAAAAACCAGATGGCCTGTCTGGAACAGCAGCTAAGAGAACTCCGGGGAGACATCCATCCACCTGTGCTTTGACCTACAGAAATCTGAGTTCTTCCATCAGTACAAACAAAACAAAATATCAAAATCTCTAAAATTAAATAGGAACAACTAAGCAGATTCTTATCGAGGTAAATAAGCAATAGATAGTATTAGGATTCACCTGAATATTAGCTTCTCAATATAAATCCAATCTTTATTTTCTAGGTCAATTCCAGTAAGACAGAATTAGCAGGGAATTCGTACTTCCAAATTTGAAGCAATAAGAAACCACTGGACTTGCGGCATTGTGATGTAATTCTATTTTCTTTTATAGTTTGTTAGAGTATTGCAGTTTTCATTTGAAAATAGCCTAAAGGAGAAATTTTAATTTGCTACCAAAAGGATGCCATCAACACGTACAATCTCTGACTGTACAGTTGACTACTACAAGGATAATGGCCTTGCAATTTCCAGACCAATCATACTCTAGAATTATAATTCTCACTCGCCAGGTAAATTCTTCAAGGTCGCATCAAACATGTACATTAGCAAAGATTGATAATAGCAAATAATTGGTATATATTACCTTTGACACCACCTGTAGGATAATCTAATGTATTATTGGTGATGCAATGGAGCGAAAATAAGTTGCAAACTTCATAGTAGAAAGAATGATATATCAATAACAAAATAGCACCATTAGGAACCAATTTCTCCATGCAATAGCAGGAACTCGCAGCCTGCGGCACAAAGAGAGAAAACATATTAGCCCATGTAGACAATTCATCGAACACCTTACAAGCAGAAATAATATGAAGCTAGGGAAAATACATACAAACCAAATCAGCATCACGTATGCATCAGCAAAACACTTCTCAGCTGCTAGGGCCTAGGCGCTTCAATGACCACTACAGACATCACCTTCTCCTCTTCACCGATTCCTATGGCTTATGTCTGTCAAACATGTGGCACACACAAGAGCCGATGCAAATAAACAAATAGCCTTCTCAGGTCCAAACTTTCCAAAGAAATAAAATGATTCAACGGGACCATCACTAATCCAACATTCGATATCATGAAAGAAGAGAAGTTTGTGTACCTGCGAGTGGTGCAAATGTCGCCAGGTCGGGTGGAGCCATGGAACCAAGGCTATAATGATAGAATATGCAAAACCTACAATGATGAATAGTAACCAAATGCGCAAGATATAATCAAAACAAATTCAGAGAAGCTCAAACCTTTTTTGGGAATACAAAACATCTAATCTAATATAATCAGAGAATGCAATCTGTAATGCCCCACTCAGATGTATTTTGAGGTAATTAAGCTTTTCTTCCCTTGGAGTCGATGATGAAGACCAACAGTTTACCTTGCCAGATTGAAGAACACGAGCCACGAAGGATATTAATAGTATTCTTTAACTATACATTTTTGTATCAAGTATATGCCTAAAAATCAGCAAAACATCATCAGATAGATCAAATATCAAATATCTTAATAGAAACCATTTCTTAGGCAATTTCTCCAACCATATTTGCATGAAGATTCTGGATCTTTATTAAAAATGCAAAGATACTGGCCAACTGCTTCTATATACTAACTGGATAAAACATGAGCAGGAAAGCCTCCTTATGAGCGAATAGAAAACCATCTAATCTAATATAATCAGAGAATGCATTCCGTAAAACTTATGAATCCAAGGTTGTGGGCATTGACCCTAAGCCATATAAGAAAAAATGAAGTCAAATTACCAACAGAGGTTACAGTATGTCGGTGTATCTTTACACCACAAGTACAAAACAGAAAACATGTAGCTGGGAGAGATTTAGGGGGAGGAGGCAAGTTGAGGATTTCGTATAGCTGGGGCTGCACGAGAGCCTCCTTATGAACACCGGAGAGCAGAGAGTAGCAGAATGAGTGCCTCGCAAGATCATCCATGCAGCCTGCACTCCACCTGCTATGAGGACGATGGTGATGGCCCGCTCGTCCTCCGCCTCCACGCCCTTTGTATGCCGACTCCTTCTCTGGTGCGTGAAGACAAGGAATGTAGAATAAAATCACATAGTAATTCTAAAACACATAGTAGGGATATTTTTGTGTCCTAGCAAGCAGTATTACAATAAATAGGTTTGCATAAATCCATTAACTAATCTAACTGGATCCCACGCTGCAAAGAAGTACATACAAAATGCTGTACACACCAAAAAGAAAAATAGTTTAAAGTTGAGTGTTCCTATAAATGCTTTCAAACCTAAAAGTATGATATAACTGCAGTTTGTATTTCTCAAAGTATATGATTTGATGATATTTGCAAATTGCTAAGAACAACGAATGCCTGACCTAAACTGCTAGATGCACCCACACAAACACATAATGGAGAGTGGAAGGTTTACCTTGATGCAAAAGTAAAAATTTTCATATAAGAAACGCCCAGGTTTAGCAAAAAGAATATGCAAAAAAAGTAATTGTAAGAAATGGAATAAACCTAGCAAACTTAAATCTGGAAAACGATAAAGTCAAACAATACACCTGTAATATATTAGCAGAAATAACATCTAGGTTAACTGTAAGCTGGAAATTACAGCAATCAGCTCGCGAAAAAGTTGAAATTGGGTACAGACCATGATAAAGACTAAATGATGTTTCGGAAATAACCAATGTTATAATGGTTAACCAGTGGCCTAAATAAGTTTCAGAGTCAATACTGGACACACACAAATGCCTTGCAGTAACCTAGATATCATACTTTCCTTTTAAACAAACCACCAACAATTCAAAATAAAGTCAGGATTTTTTGACCTGCTAAATATACATAGAACAATATAAATATGGCAATATAGATAGAAAAGAGGCAACACTAGTGTAAGTTTGAGCAGCGGAAAAGATCAAATCTATCACCTTGGCTTTAGGCTTTAGGCAAGGTGGTGTGGAGTGAGAACATGATGTCGTCGCTGCTCGCGCGTGCTGCAGTACCCTTGCCTCTTCCGGCCACTGCTGACCGCATGTGCTTTGCGGTCATCCACATACTTCAATCCCAGCTGTTGGCTGCTCTCCCGCTGCCTTCATCCTACAAGTAAACTTTCCTGTTACTGCAAAATCTTCATAGGAATATACAGTACTGTATCTTATTTAGGAACAATAAGAGACGTGCAGGAATGACGGAGCTCACTAGCCACTTCCCCAAGCGACAGCAGTACAAGCGGCGGTGGTGCGAGCAGCGGCCTGCTCTGCTCCGGCTAGCCACCACTGTTCGCCCGGCGACCATACAGCTCACTGCGGCTCCACCCAAATATCATAATAGAGTGATATCATAAGTTCATTCGAACTAAAAGTCTCCTAGGAGAATTCATGAGAATTCATTAGGACGTGATAGTGCAAACTCTTCACGGGAAAATACACAATCTAGTTTAGAAACAACAGGAGATGTGCAGGACGGACAGAAACGTGATAGTGTAAAATCTTGACAGGAAAATATACAATCTAGTTTAGGAACAATAGGAGATGTGGAGGACGGATTGAGCTCACCATCGACTCCTCTAAGCGATGCAGGGCAAAACGGCGGCCTGCGCTGCTTCAGCAGGCAACCGATTGCTCATCGTGCGGACGTACAGTCAGATGTGGCTCCTCTCTGCGACGGCGCGCAGCAGCTCCTCCCAGCGATGGTGGCGGCTGTGCTACTCCCGCCGGCCATCACTTGGTCGTCCGGCGAAGACACGGTGCACAGCGGCGGCGGCGCTGCTCCCGCCAGCCACCACCTGCTCGTCCGGCGACGGGATGACACGCGCGGCGGCTGCGCTTCTCCCGCCGGCCACCACCCCCTGCTCTCTTGGTTTGGCATGGCATGAGGAGGCAAAGATGAAGGGGATTGGAGGAAGAGCAAATCGAGGGGATTGGCGAGGAGGGCAGTGCGGGGCGATTGGCTTCCTGGCGGCTGGCTAGGGTTTCCAGTGCTGGTGGGTGTTTTTATATGGGACGGTGAAAAAAAACTACGGATGAGATTCACTAGAAGGTAAAATCGGACGGACCAGAATCGCTATTCGCTGTGAAGCCCCCTATGGGGGGCATCATTTATACCTTTAGATTGTAAAGCCGAAATGAAGGGTTTTGAGTATGTGCTCCAATACTTAATCATGAGAAGTAGATTATAGCTTGGAATAAATTATGGTCGTTGTATATCGTCGCCAGACACTTTGTTTGGTCTTGAGTTACATTACTACTGACTTCTGGCCGTCAGAACGAGTGATCTGGCGGGCGGATTTGTGATCATTCTAGACTGCTAGAGGGTAAAATGAACCGACACAATCCACTTTTTTTTACTATACACAAGATTTTAAAATAATTGACCTCAGAATAATTATCTTACTTTCTTTGATCCAATAGTTTTTTCCTAGGGTTTAAAGATGGCAACTTTATCCACGGATCCAGGTATCCACGGATATCCAGCCCAGTGGGCGTGGGTATGGAGGAAAGATTATACCCATGGATTTCATGAGTGTATATCTTGTAAGTCATGGGGAGAGTATGGGTAGAGGTTTTGCTCCATGAATATCTAGTAGATATCCAACTAGCATCTGGGACCTACATGTCAATGAGACATGATATTTTTACCTAGGCCTAGATGCCCCTCTCTTGAGGGTAAAATCACCATAGGCCCACTAAGTCTAACATGTAACCCCCGATTACCACTTCTTTCATGGTATCCCCTCTCACTCCCGCGCACGCTGCTAGGGAGTGCTTGGCCAGCGGCCCTACCTTCCACCTCTCTGGTAGTCTGGCTCTCCTCCGCCTAGAAGACGTGCGGGCGGGCGGAAGGTTTGCTCTCATCTCATCGCCCTTCGTCCTCCTCCTCCTATTCAGTCTCCACATAATTATTGTTGAAATGCTACATAAAATACTATCGTGCCAAAATATTGTTGTTATGCTCAAATATTATTATGTTAATGTACATAGTGCGTAAACGCATGGATATCCAGGGATATCCGGTCGGACGGATTTGGATTTGGAGCCATATTCATGTCCATGGATACTTTTGTGGGCGGGGCAAAGCGATGCTAATGGATCTGGTTTTGGTATATCCATCCAAACCTGCTCCATAGCCATCCTTACCGGAGCTATAGGGTCTATTCACAACAAATCGTTACAGTTACCATGCTGGAGATGAACTGACGAACTGTGATCCAGCATGAAGCATGTTAACAAGTACATCAATCTGGGTAGGTGATGAGCATGGAAAATAGACTAAGCCCATCTACCGTGGTGAGCCCGTGGCAATGTTTTGGCCAATTAGTTTCAGTCTAGCTTGGAGGCATGTTGGGGTGATAAGACTGCAAGCTTTCGGAAAGATGTTCCTGTTCACCCTCTTATTTGCGACCATGCTTTGGCCAGAAGTTGATGGTTAAGTCTCTGATTATTCCAGCCAACTCGTTTCCCTATCTGAATCCACGGCTCCTGATTGTCGTCCATCAATGCTTCCAACACTGCAACTGACGGCAGCAACGGACTGCTCACTAACATCCCCATCAACCTTCGCTGATTAGTCCAGAGATCTTGCACCGGAAAGAAAGACAACACCGGAAAAATACTCGTACTAGTTTAGGACCAGCTACGTATGTACTCCTAGCCCATCAATTTGAGAGATCCATGAAAAAAAAACACTAGTTTCAAGTGCACCACTTTCTAAATCTTAGATTTTTTTGTAAGTCTTGTATAAATAGAGTCAAATGAGGGTGGGGTACTCCTTGATGTGGATTCTTCTTCAATTTCTCATCAATGGTGATGATGCGGTTCCACGACTCTCACCTTCAATATGAGTCGTGTCGTGTGAGAGCATGCAGTGTTATCAAAAAGAAATGTTAGAGTTTTCTAGGTTTTCTGCTCAATGTTGGTTTCTTTGTACCTAGGTACGAAAAATCTTTTTTCCCATATTACAAGGTTGGTGATAGAGATTTGATAACAGGCATGGCTGATTCGAACAATCCGCCCCACAGAAAAATACTAAAAAAAAAGAATAGAAAACGTGTCAAAACGTGCTAAGCAACGGTCAGGGTCAACATGCAATGCACATTTTATCATTCGCGTTACTCTTTTGAACACAAAATATCATAATAATGACCAGAATAGTTAGCTCGAATGGTCAACTAAAAAGAAAATTTATAAACTGAAATAATATTACCCAAGCAAGCATGGCCATATCATAGTAGAAAGCTTTGTTCCCTTGGACACGGGCATCCAAGGGTGATTAAGTTTTCCACCTAGAGCTGCTCCCACGGCCTCCCATTACCTCGCCGTCATCCGGGAGTGGCCTCCAGAGCGTTGTGAGGACTCTCCTTCCTTGGTGGCACATTTCCACCTTTGTTTGCATGAGTTACGAGGTGAGGCAACGTGGACATGGGGTGAATCAATCAAAGGCAGCATGGTATTTTCGGTTTGTGGGGCAGCATATACTCATGAGGATCTAAGGGTGGTCGGTGGAGACCGCGATACCTCAACACGTCATTGGATGATGGTGGTGACACGTTGTTCTCACACGCTCCTCATTAGGCACGTACTGTAGCAGTTGATCGTTTCGCTTTGATTGCAGTGGAGGTCTTCGATAATTAGGTTGTTTTGGTGGTCACACATGCATCCACTTTCACTGGTTGAGAGATATTAGGGAGTGATTGGTAGCGTGCGTCCATTTTGGTGCTCCCTAGGGGCAGTTTCACTGGGAATAGGCTCGCAATGGTCACACATGCATCCACTTTCACTGGTTAAAACTTTTTATGGCGTCATTGCTAGTGTGCATCTATTTTCGTCTTCCCTAGGGAAGGCCCCACCAGGGATAGGCCTGCCACGTGTAGGAAAAAAAGATATGTTCTCCATGTCGTTTTGGTTGCCCACCTTGCCTACAAGTAGGCCCAATTGAAACACACGCATGTTCTATGGCCATTTGGTTACATGTGGTTATTCTCACTTCTTTCCACATGGGTGAACTTACCTCACAACATCACACTCGGAACAACTTCCTCTATGAGTGTCGAAATTAATAAAACTTACAACATGACGTTGTGTGGAACAATAGAATGAAGCTAATGGCCAAAAGAAATTTCAAATGATCGCTCATGTCCGGTGAACTGGACAAAATTCATCAAAATAAGTCCAAACATGGACAAAAAAATTGAGGAGTTACAATTAACAAGACCCGGAATATATTACCCAACATGGAATCACATCATCGATTTGTGTAGACCTCATGGTGAAACGTTGGACTGATAAAGCAGAAAATCATGACGGTAGGTGAGAGAGAGAGGTTGAACAAAACATAAGCACACATGAACTTACGGTACAATACATAGTATGGAGATAAATCTATTCGTCTATGAGTGTTAAAACAGAAAACTTACAACACGAGAGTTGTGTGAAACGTGAAGATGAACTTAGCTAGTCCGAAGGAAATTTTAAATGGTGGACTGTGTGCAATCAGTTTGACATAACTCTTCTCGAGATAAATCATAACAAAAGGCAAATAACCAATCCATCACCTAACAAGATATTGTACACATCTGATCTTATTTTCACAAGAACTTGCACAAGTTTTAATATGATGCACATTTACGATTTTATTTTAGAATTTCAGAATGCTCTGGTACCTAGCCTTAAACTCAGGCACTCGCCATTTTATCTGCATTTACTTTTTTTTCCCTTACTAGTGAGATACTGAAAATATTTTTGTATTGTTGCCACAAATTATTTGCGTTGCTGCATAAAATAAGGCAAAAAACGCCTAGCTGAACTATTACCATTAGCAGCATTAGCACCACAAATCAAGGCACAAAAAAGTCCCAAGATAGCTCATATGATCATTGAAGATGCTGATGTTCAGCATCTTGATTTCGACATGCTAGGAAATGGCCATAGATTAGGTTACGTCAGTTCTGACCATCACATTGATCCAAAGGGCACTCGCTGCATGAACTTCCAAGTTGGATCCAAAGTACCAAACACTCCACATTTAATGTATTGAAAACAGAACCAAGAAATAAAAGAAGTTTTTCCATTAAGACTCTATGGCAAGTATATATCTTCTGAAAGGGATCAACGCTTGTGGGTTGTCAAATTGTGACACAGTTTGATAGTTTTGGCACAAACGAACAAGCTCATAGCTGCATGAATTATTCTGCAAGTTATGCATGGTCGATGATTGACTGAGCTTACAGAAGTGTCAAAAATGCCCATTGATAGTGAGTTTCAGATTCATCATGGGGGAAATAGAATGTCAAGCCTTCAAGGAAGAAGATTTAAGGCAAAATTGAAGTATCAACGGTTTAATTATGAGGGAACTATAAAGGGTGAGTAGACAAAATGATGTATAACCTCCAAATAATATGATATATATAGGCAGTTGTGTTTAGAAACTAGAGGACCTATGGCTGCTCTAGCAGATGAAACAACAAATGCTAGTGAAATACCTTGGTCTATAGTGGAATGTTAGTTCACTAGTAGTAATGAGTTCGGAGTGAGAACCAAACAAAGTTAACTTATGTGGTATATGCATCTCTTTCACAAAAGTTCAGTCCAAGACGAACACAACCAACAAATCAATCTAAATAAAATCATGAAACCCAAATGACGCATGCCAAAATTGGTCTTCAAACCTTTATTGTAGCACCAAGTTTATTTCCACAATTGTTCAAACAATTAACCTAGGCAATCATATATTTCAATATTGGAAACAAAGCCTGGCAAGAATACAATTAACAAACTAGGGGACAAATTATTAAGCATAAACAAGTTACAAGAAGCACGAGATCAGTGTTCAGTTTGTAATATTCTAAGGCTGGTGCCAACGCGGGCGCTAGGAGGGGCGCTACCACCCGCGACGGGGCGAGAGGGAGGCGAGACGGTAGCGTCGGGCGGTGGCGCGGGCGCCCGGCGTTAGGGCGCGGTACCGCCCGCCTATAGCCCGCGTTGGAGACGAGAGCGGGGCGAGAGGGAGGCGATAGCGGTGCTAGTAGGGGCGGTAGGGAGGCGGTACGGAGGAGAGAGAAGTGAGAGCTGGCACTATAGCCCGTGCACTAGCACCGTGGGGTGAGAGTGAGGTGAGAGTGGGGTGAGAGTGAGGGAAAAGCTGACGTGGCGAGGCTATAGTGGGGTGATGCATTGGCCCAGCCTAACTCAGTTACACCATAAAGTAGTAATGTACCTTATTACTGGACTGGTAATATATGCAGAGAAACAAATAACAAGGACATGAATATTCATCAATACTTCAACTAAGAACCTCAAATGAAATTAGCAGTATAATAGAGTTAAATAAAAACCAATATATCAAGTTATTGACAAGCAATCCACCAGAATAAAATGAAACGGAAAATAACAACATTTTGAACTAGATAACGAAATTAAATTAACATTTTGTTCAAGTTGCCTCCAGCAAACTTAATGGCGAGTAGACACAAAAGAAAAGCAAGAATCAAATTATTAGGCAGGTTAACATGAGCGTAAGCAGCTTCTGAGTAGCGACCATACGTCATTCCTAGACTCAGCAGGAAACAAGAATCAAACAAATTAACCATCACTCGTTGGTCAAGATTGAACAAGTTAAAGCAATGGCACCGTTAGTCAAGCTATAAACTCCGGCTCGTTGCATGGAGATGAAGTGGGGTAGTGCACCAACTCTACCGAATCGAATAAAACAATGAGCCATGAACAGTGGCTGTGCTCCCGAAAGTTAGGCGGGGTGGTATGGGCCAGAAGACCTTGATAAGAAACACATGAGATGACAACGGCTTTGCTGTCTGCAGATGACAAGATGGCATACCCAACAACTATCCCAAAACATAAATTTCCACCTCAATTTGCGGTGGCTCAAGCAAATCCACCGAACTCGCATTTGACAAGGCACAACAAGGTGGAAACAAAATATATATAATCTTTGCATTGCTAATCTGAGTCAAGCATAGAAAAAAACAATATAACCTTGTGATACTTAAAAGAAAATGTGCAAACTACTAATGATCATGAATATCGGAATTCTTATGGAATGAAAATTAGGTAATAGTACTCCATAGCATGCTTAATAAATTATGTATAACCTGCGCACTTCTCAAACTAATGTTAAACAGAACTTTTTCATATAAGTTAACAGTAGACAATGTACAGCACAACATGACTTTGATTTGTAACTTGGTCCACTTAGATATGAAAAGAAAGGTAACCAGACCAAAAATAACAAATCGTATAAAAATATCTGTGGACATCTTTGGTCTGCGATCAGCAGAAAGGGTATGTGCATGCATCAACGCCCGACATCTTTCTTTCCTCTCATTCTTGACTTAGGATCCGGGAGCAGGGGGCTTGCACATTAGATTAGTATAAGATGTCTCTTCCTAACATCGTTAAACTAAGCAGCTAGCTATACCAGGAATGGCTAATGCATTACTGTACAATTATTGGCTTCATGATCGTGACTGAAGTATAAATTTACTACTATCACCGGCAGATTATTTTAAGAGAGCAAGAGAATTCCTATCACCACATGCATTGCACATTGGCACACTCTTCTTTTTCGCCACAAGTTCCAATGCATGGATAAGATGCTTAACAGCACATCACAAGCAAGTAAGAATCCAACCCACCCTGCTATTCCTACCAACCCCATAAATTTAGGAATGGCGAGTACGTGGTGGCTGAAACAAGGTAAACAAGATTGTCACTTTGGAAGCCAGAGCACGCAAGAGGGTGAGTGAAGAGATACATGGCGTGGGGAGAGCATCAAAGAGTCAAACATTTCAGCTGTCAAAATAACAATAGTCCTACCGTCTAGTATATTTCTCTATGGCCTAAAGTGACTCCAAAGAGTACCCCACAGAACATGTTGATTATATGATTGCAATCTAAAAGCATGTTCAGTAAAAAAAAACTATACAAAAATGTCGGACAATTATTTTGGCTCCGGAGCACCAGTGCTTTCCACATATTAGAAAATTCTTAAATTTATATTTGCAGGTTTCAAGGTAAAAGTTGTGAAGCAAAATTCTAATAGGTAGCAAATGATATACCCCACTAACATGCAAAATCTCAGTTTCAAATATTTTTTAATCTACACTTTTGTCATTTTTTGTGTAGTCCAAACTATATACATTGTTTCCAATTGAAAATTTGCACGTTTTTGAGATACATTATAGACTATTGAATTTTTTTAGAACTTAGTAATATTCATGTGCACCAAATCTCTGTCCCAAAAATGTATGCAAACATAAGGTTACGAAACACATCAACATCAATCAATAGAAAAGGAGCGTGAGTATCTTTTAATGACATAGAAACACTCAGTTCTCGTTGCATGAGGTGTTACCATACTTTTTTCTGCAATTATATGAATCTAAATATTTAGACCTGTCGGTTCTTACTATCAACTCATCAATCATTTTATGTGTCATCTGGAAAATAGGATCAACGACATGAAAAAGGACCCCAGGTACTCATATGTTGTGCAGCAAGTTAACACGAAAAACACTGAGAGCTGATTTTCTTTCCATTTTGTTTCCAACTTGTAATAACAAAGACTTGGAAGCTACCTGTGACACAGGCGAAACATGACAAGAGCAGCGGCAGCAGCAAAATGGAAGACAGTGCAGTAGTACCACTACTAGTGATGAGATGAAAGAAAGGAGTTGGCTGCCAATTATTGCACCAGGCTACTACTAGAGCTAGTAGTGATAATTTTTCAGTTGATGGTGTTACCATAGCCCAGCCCGCCGAGAATTAGCGGGCCGCTGACGGTGTTGTACATGTCGGGCGGCACCGCGGAGGCGCTGCCGAGGTGGAGGTCGGAGATGCTGCGCACGGCGGCCGCGTGCGCGTGGCCGCTGGCGTGGTCGTCGTTGCCGGCGCGGCCTTCGTCGGCGCCCTGGTCGTAGAGGAAGCCCTTGAAGAGGTGGCCGTTGATGCACACCGCCGCCTGGTACGCGAACTCGTCCTCGCCGTCCTCCACGGACGTGACCCGCACGCACCGGAACACCGCCGGCGCGCGCAGCTGCCGGGGCAGGCTGTCCCTGAACGGCGCGTCTGCACACGGAACGAATCGAAAAGATTAATGCGCGCCCATTTTTGTTGAATTATGCATGCTGAGATATGTGTGCTGGGTCGATCGATCACCTTGTTGGCTGGAGGAGGTGCCGTTGGAGGTGGACGGGGTGGCTGTGGTGGTCTGTGAGGAGAGGAGCCGCGGCTTCTTGGAGGCCGCCACGCCAGGTGCGGCGGGAGGGGACACGTTGCCATCGCCGCCGGGGTGCTGCTGCTTCTCGCGGCGGCGAGCGGCAGGGATCCAGGTGCTCCGGACGTGGGTGGTGCAGTCGTAGCCGCGGCTCTTGCAGCAGGTGCGGCACCGCTGGTGCGGGCAGTCCTTCTTCGCCTGGTTGCCGCAGTCGGTGCACGTGGTGGAGCCGCCTGAGCCGGAAGAGCCGCCCCCGCCGTAGTCGATCGCGGGCGCGGGCTTCTTGCTGGCTCCGGCCCCCACCGGCGGCGGCGTGGTGGGCTGCGAGTGCGCCTGCCAGAACTGGATGGCGCTGCCGGCCTTGGCCTGGTCATCGAGCGCCGCGCACTGCCCCGCGGACAGGAGCGCGAACCCGGGGTGGTCACCGCCGCCGCCGGCATCCGCCGCAGCAGCCGCAGCCCTTTGGTGCTGGTGGTGGTGGTGATGGTGGAAGGCAGTGGGGGCGACGAGGACCATGCCGACATCACCGGCAGCCGCTATGCCGTAGTTGAGGGCGGCGGTGGACTGGCGCGACGCGGGCGCTCCCCAGAGCCCGGCAGCGGACGCGGCGGCGGCATTGAAGCCGAGCGAGAGGTCGTCGCCGCCGGCTGCCGCGATCCAGTCCGCGTAGGCGGCGGAGACCGATGGGAGGCGCCGCCCGGAGGACGCCACGCTTGCTCCCTGCGAGGTAGCTTCCCCCTAGCTAGCTGCTGCAGTGCTGCACCTACCTAGCCCCAAAGCTAGCAAGGAAAGCGCAAGAACACACAGCAGATGCTCACACTCACTCAGAGCAGGCAAGGTAGCGGCTAGCTGAGCTGCGAGTCTAGGGACGGCAACCCCTCCTTTCTCCGCCTCCGCTTTTTAAAGAAGAATCTCCCTTCTCGCCGAGCATCCAAGAATATGAAAACACAAAAGAAACAACTCTAGCTACCCTAGCCTCTAGACTAGGGTCTAGACCTAGCTGAGCTAGCCTCCTCCCTCTCTCTTCTTGTGCCAACACAGGAGTACGGAGCTGCCTGTGCTCTTTACTACCAGCCCTTTACTTTCCTCTCGGCAAAGACATAGAGGAAAGGGGAGAGTTAGAGTTTTTTTTTTTTGAAGCAAGGGCATCTCCAGCGGCGCGACTCATTTCGGCGTCCAAATTGTCCGTGGACGTTCATTTGCGTCGCCTGGCGGACGCGGAAATAGTCGTGCGTCCGTTTGCGTCTGGGGTTGGTTCCAGCGGGGCGACGTATTTTCGGCGCAGGCCAGAATTCAAAAAATATGAACTAGCGTCAACTTTGCACGGAATTACAGCCGCAAATTGAGGGCTGAAACAAGTTCATCACACTTTGCAGCTGGTGCGGCGCAAAGTGGAGTCCAAAAGGGGCACAACAAGGCCTGCACAGCAATAAAAAAAAGTCCAAAAAGAGGTCAAGGTGTTGGGTGCATGGCGCCAGCGATCAAGCGTCTCGCGCGTGGATTTCGGCGTGCCTCTTCATGAACCATACCCTGATGTCGTCGTCGACGCCGCTCAAGTCGGCAAGCATGATCCTTGTGTCTTCTGCACGCAATTTGGCCTCGGCGTCCAGCCTTCGGACATCGAGGACCTCCTTGGCGATGTTCTGGTAGATGGCAGTTGCGGCCTCTTTTTCCAGACGCCTCTTCTCGTCCCTAGCAGCCATGGCAGCATGGTTGTCGGCCATTATCTTCTCCACGCTTCACACAAACACTTATCCTCGTCGTCGACGAAGCCTTGTGTCATGCGGCTCTCCCCCTTCTTCTTCGTAGCAATGTCAGGTTGTGTTGGCGCGTCGTCGAAGTCGTCGACGGACACGGTTGTTGGCTGCGTCTGCTGGGTGGCGAACAGCCGTGCGGTTTTGATGTCATCCGCATCTTGCGTTGCTGCCCAGTCATCTTGCGTCCCGGCCCGATCATCGCGGATGAAGCCGCCGCCGAAGATAATTTCCTCGATGTCTGAATCATGGCGGCCCTTCCAATAGTCCTACGAATGACCGGACATTAGACGCATGATACACGGCACTCGCACACATTGACAGAGCTCACGTACCGGGTCGTCCATCGTCGGGGCAGGCGGCGACATTTCGTCGAACAGGATGCGGGGCTGCGGCATGCTCTCCTCCGCCACCTGGCGCGTCTTCTGTGTCGCGCCCGGGCAGGAGTCACCGCTTCTAGGCGTCCGATTGAGGTCGGGAACCGCCGCCCCGGTCAACTTGACCGGCGGCAGGCCGGAGGCGAACCGCGACGCCGCGTGGCCCTGCAAGGGAGCGGGAGTTCCAGGGCGCAGCTGGGAACTTACCGAGCTCACCGACGAGGCCGGAGGCGCGACGCCGGCCATCCCCTCTTTCTTGACGAGCATGTAGCCCTCCGCTAAGCTCGGATGGAGGGCTACTTGCGTGACGCCGACTTTGATCTGCATCTGTCAGGCGTGCTGGTTGGCGGTCGCGGCAGTCTTGATCTTATGGTTCTTGCGCCGGCCGCGACGCTTCGCGGCCTCGATGATTTTCTCCTCCGGGGAGAGCACCTTCTTTGCCGCCTTCGGCTTTGCCTCCCGGCCGCCGCCGGTGGCAGCCCGCTTTGCTTCCGCCGGAGCTGCAGCCTCCATTGTGGCTATGGTCCTGGCTACGGGGGAGTGTGGGGCGGCGGCGGGTGCGAGGATTTGCTCCGCATCGATGGCGGTGGCTGCGGTGGCGAGGACGTCCATCCCTTCTGGACTGCTCGCGCCGGTCTAGTTTGCAATTTCGCGCGGGGAATGGCTAGTGGCGGGAATAATATCGGCCTCCTGCCACTAACGAGCGGGTCCTACGTCTTTTGCGGCGGACACTCCGGGCGACCGCCGAGCATCCGCGGAGACGCAAACCTGGCGCATATTTGGGCCAGGTTTGCGTCTCCGCGGACAGCCCAGTCACTTTGCGTCGCCCCACAGGAGCAGGTCCCAGACGCATTTCCGGTCACGGCGGACGAAAACGGTCGCTGAGCGACCGTTTGCGTCGCGCCGCTGGAGATGCCCTAAGGGAGAGTTGGAGATGGTAGCGCAGCTGAGGGCATCTTCACCGGGTCCGAACCAGTTTGCTCAGACTAACGGACATGCAGCGTAAAGTGCAAACTAAACGGATCGATTTGCGCGGATCGACCTATCCATTTACCAAATTTGATCAAAGAAGCGTTGGGTCGGACAGTGCGCTCGTCCTTCCGGGCCCTTCGCCAGTGGTTAGCGCGTCCTTCACTTGGCTACTCCGGGAGCCTCCCAAAATGGCTAGAACGAACCGAATGGGCAGGACGACATCGGTCATGTTGAGTTTGTATATATTGTGTGCGAGTTAGATTACGTTTGGATTCTGAGGTGTAATAGGTGTGAATAGTTTACGGTAGTATTGAGTCGAACTATAGTAGCATGGGTATCCCATATAATGTAATGGCATCACATGTTGTAACCTATAACGACTTGATAGCAGAAGGCGTGCAAGGGAAGCTAGCGGTTTGTGTCGGCGACAAGGCGGTCGGTGCAGCGGTATCGAGGAGCATCCATAGTAATGCCCGCAGAGTAGGCAGTTCGCCGAACTGCGTTAACAAATCTCAATGTCGTCATCGTGTGTTGTGATTGTTTGGTCCTCGGTAGATCTACAGGTGCACCTACAACTGTAACAGGTCCAATATCTATCCGCGAGACGACCCAAACAGACATAAGTAGGAAATTTGAGCCGCCTGTAAGAAGAGTGAAGAAAGAATCAAGTTAGGCTGGTCATAGGTTACTACCTTCATATGTTATGTTACTAGTCTAGGTTACTACCTTCATAGTGGATAGTAACTTATATGTGGTGTCATGCATTGTGTCATTTATTATGTTGTAGACTCATTTTGCCTTGCGATGTGTGATGTTATGCTAGTTACCACCTCACTCTCTTTCTTCATTTATTAGCATGCCATATCACTAAAGTATCTTGAGATGTTATTACTATGAACAGTAACATTTAGTAGCTATGTTACTCCCACTATGAGCAACCTTAGAAGGAGCGAGAGGGAGAGAGAAAGAGCCAATGGGTGCTTCAGTGGTCTGTGTGTGTGAACCGTGAAGTGGCCGTGGGTGGGGCCTGTGGCTGAAAAATTCCTCTGCGAGACGAGATCGAGATGGAGCTCCCGCTCCAGCTACACGGATCTCGCATGCGCCCGTTGGGGGATCGAGACTTCTTGTGGGGCAGAAGGCGCAGGCTGGCAGCTTTCGCTGACGCTGCTCTGCGCTGCTGCTGCCGCCGTTTGCAGCTCTGCTCTGCTCTGCTCTGCTGCCGCGTTAAAAGCAGCCGCGGCCACAGCCTACCCAGTGGGGCCCGGCAGGGAGTAGCTCTAGCTAGCCGCTTCTTGCTGGATCCATCGATCGGCAAAGAGATTGCTGCTTCTTATTGGGCGGGATGCCGTGGCCTTTTCACTGCTCCTGCGGCTTCATGCTGGGGTCTTTCTTATCTACCCCTATGGCTAGGTATCAGCCGTCGTTGTACTAGTATCTAGTCTACTCGGCTACACGTAGGAGGGCTGCCATCGAGCACACAAGGCAGCAGGGAATGCAGATCTGTCGCTTATCCAGCCGGCGTGATCACGTGACCGGAGAGCAGGAAGAACGCCACGGCCGCCCGTCCCAGGTATACAGTGTGCGCAAAATCTGGTTCCGCCAGGCCGGCCCTCTTGCTCTCTCTTGCCTGTGGTGGAGTGCACGCCGAATTCAGGGCATATACGGTGTGCAGCTTACTTTCTTCTCTCTAGCTAAGTGTGCTCACGGAAGGTGTATGGGAATCGGCTAATCTAACTAGTTCTAGTACTCCCGTGGTTTCCGTCACTTCATGTTGCCATCATGCTAGCGGTCCAAAAGTGAACATCTCCATCA
Source organism: Lolium rigidum (assembly GCF_022539505.1). Classification (NCBI taxonomy): domain Eukaryota; kingdom Viridiplantae; phylum Streptophyta; class Magnoliopsida; order Poales; family Poaceae; genus Lolium; species Lolium rigidum. Next base: position 189,402,594 of record NC_061511.1, on the reverse strand, counting down.
ATCAACTTTAAAAAAAAAAATCTTAGTTCCTGTTATTTTAATTTTCAAAACGGAGGGCAGAAGATTTTCCTCGTGTCGTCGAATAAAAAAGGAGTTTAGCAAAGTGCGATTACAAACGAGCAAAGAGCTCCTGAAACAAAAGGCCTACTGTCCAGACTTTCTTTTTTGATATGGGAGCATTGCTATTGAAACGTAGGTTCAAACAAATATCCTTATTACAACCCAAAGTCATCTAAAACTGTAACAGTAACCAACCAACCAAAGATGAAAAGAAAACAAAATCCATCCATCTTCAAACTTCGATTCTTAATTGATCCTAAATGCTTCGCAGACATCATGCCACAAAGAGCAGCCGTGTTCTTGATCTTTTGCATCGCCACGGTAGGCACGGTGGAGACATGACATAAAACCCCCGCGTTTCTCTCATTCCATAACTCTCATGAAGTTACCAAGATGAGGGATGCCAAAGATTTTCGACGAGTGCCATTGTTGTAATTGACGGATTCACACTGATCCTTTACCGTGCCGACCTCGGACCACCGAGATGTGTCAGCGGAGGCTAGCCCAACCCATGCGATGATCATATTCCGAACTCGGAGAGTGTAACGACACTTGAAAGAGGATATACACCGCCGTCTCGGGTGCGTTTTGATGTTTCTCACACCAGCCTTAGCAAAATTGGCTAGCAAATCATTTGGCGCAGGATTCCACCGCCCATGGTTTTCCAAAATATTAGCTACAATCTGTTAAGGCAACACCAAGTAGTACATTGGCAGCCAAAAAATTAGCAATAAACCAAACAAATGTGAGAGCAATCGGCATGACCAATATTTTGGTAGGGTTAGCTAGGGTCATAAACCAAACAGGCCATTCCTCTTCGTGCTTGCAAAGTTGAACAAGCTCACAATTTGGCCACCCACTTTTTTTTAAGCCGGCCGGCCGTCCACAGGCGGGTTTTTTTTTAGGCTAACCCATGTAAAAAAAATCATGCACTTGGGAGGGGCCCAATTCTTCCAAACCTCCTCCGCGTGCATGAGCGAGTCATCCCCTCAAATTGTGATTTGTAGGCCTACAAACATTCCAATCAACCTTGCATTTACCTTCGGAACTTTTTTATTGGGGTCCCTGATATGTACAACCACTCCCAAGATTGGAGAGGAGGCGCATACACCCCCCATAGGACGATACCAACCATTATTTGAAAGGGTAATGATTTAAAACAGCTGGAGGCTGCACCCCTTCCGTCCTCCGAGTCGGGGGTCGTTGGATCCTTCCGATCCTTCTTGTCTACAGTGCCATGTCACCAATGGGTTGCACCTCACTAATTGCTACGACGTCCACCACTAGAACCGGAAGCTCCTCCTCCACTCAATTTCCGTTTGGCCTCCTCTAACTTTGACCCCGGGAGGAAAACTTCCGCATGGCGAGTTGGCGACACGCCCCCTCCCACTGGCTTCTACGGTGAACTTCGAGGCGAAGTCGCCCGTGCTCCACCCCGCTGCGCCGCCCCCTGCTCCTACCTCATCCTGCATCCCACCTCCATCCATGGTGACACGCGTGGCCTCCTCACCGGCGGATTTATCCAACGAGTGGCCCTACTCCGCTCCGGCGGTGATCCTGGAAGCAGATCCTCTGATGGCACAGGGTTGGGCGAGATAAGTGTGTGGGACTAGCTTCTAGAGGGCCCTACAGAGGTGCTCCTCTCCTCGGTCACGTGCCCCGCAAAAAATTCCCTACCATTGTCGAGCCGTTGGGAACCCTCTAGGCATCGTGCCGCCTCTGGAATGAGCTTCATGTCTCTCGTTCGAGCTCCGCTCGTCCCTTCTCCATCTCTGCGTGAAGCCCCGTCGGTGGTGAAGTTGAGAAGCCAAGGCAGAGATTCTACGAGCCATGGTTGGGGGAGCTACATGCCGTGGTGGGTGATGTTGCGGGGCCACGATGGAGGTCCAAGTTGTCCCTTTCTTTGCATGTTGCGAAGGGTGGATGCCGAAGCTGCAAAGAGTGTTGCCCAGAGCTACAACTAGTGAGCGACAATGCTGCAAATTGCGAGCGGAGAGCTACAAACTTTCACCAGCAATGCTGCAAACGGTTACCTACGGTGCTGCAAATGGTCAGCGACAATGATTCAAATAGTTACTAGCGGTGCTGCAAACAGTCAGTGGCACTGTTGTAAGAAGCAACTGACGGTGTTTTTTTTTGGTCGGAGTTGGGATGCTGTCGGCGGTGCGCCGGCGAGTAGTTGACGATGCTACTATAGTAGAAACTTTTTGTTGCAAATATTATGTTGTTTTGCTACTTTAGTACACAACGGCGAGTAGTTGACGATGCTACTATAGTAGAAACTTTTTGTTGCAAATATTATGTTGTTTTGCTACTTTAGTACACAACTGTTGCTACAAAGTCTGCGGCGAGGTCTCTAGTGTGGCCAATTTAGCTTCAATACCACAAATCTTTTGCTACCACGTCTCCGGCGGGGGTCTCCAGCGAGGTCTTCGACGAGGTCTGCATCCAACTGATATTTTCTATTTTTATTTCTAGACGAACTGCTTTTTTGCTTTAATGAAGCAAATTTAGGATTTTTTGCGGAAATTAGACATGTGTCACGCTGTGACCTAGGAAGCTGAGAGGAAAATATCCTCCAGAGAATTACTAGCACTACCCTATTTAAAACGTGCCGCTGGAGATGTCTAATAGAAGACCCAACTGTTGGCTCTATACTAGTGCCATGTTAGCTAAAAGCCCTTATAAAAGTAGGCACATACAAAATATTGACTATAGATTAGCTACAAAGATAACTCTAGCATTAAATGCTTGTATGTGAGGGTGGCTCATTATTGGAAGGGAACATTAGAGCAATTCCAATAGTATAGCCAACTGTTGGCTATAACAAGATGTCATATCATTTGTAGTCATCATATAGCTAACATGTACAATAGTTGGCTATAAGAATGTAGTACTTTACTAATATATGGCCCACATTTCACTCTCACAAGGTGCCTAGGAGCACGTGCAAGAGCTGACTATTGCATAGTAGCCCACCTCCCTTCTCTCTCCTCTTCTCTCTCCTCCAACTCATCTAAAATATATTATTTAATGTCTTATAGTCAGCTGACTAGACTCTATTGTACTTGCTCTTAAGACTAATCAGAGGGGTAGTAGACAGTATGTTATTCTATCATCTCTCTCCTCATTAACTCACTATCACATAATAAATTCGGTAAGTTAGACACTTAGTTAGTACTCCCTCCGGTCCGGTATTCTAGGCTTCTTGTGAAAAACTATTTGTTCCAAAACACCTAAGGAATAAGGCATGCTTTTATTTAATTTCCTTATTAATTGCTTCCTAGATTTATTCCTAGCCAAACGCATGCTTCTCTCTCCTTTTTCCTAGGTTGTGTGAAAAGGTTTCTTTGCATGAGGTGGGTCAAAATGATGCTACACTTGCCCACCTTAATAGCGATACTTAATGGAAAAAACTCGAAATGGCATGCTAATGGGTGGAGTCATACGAGAAACGAGACTCAAATAAGCCAATAGTTTTGCACCTTGGTCATAGTGCTATTCCTAATAAGCCCAGAATACCGGACCGGAGGGAGTAGTGAAGTTACTTTCACTATGAGTAGTCTAAAGGTAGTAACATAGAGCAGTAACATGTACATGTTACTCCTCTATATTACTTCTTACTATGACTAGACTAAATGTCTAATAGAAGCCTTCCAATGGGCTGCATATTGTCTCTTGTTTCTCGTTTAGTGTGCTATAGCCGAGCTGTATGTGGAGAGCCTGCTCTATTATCTCTCTTCTCTTATCTCTCTTCCACATGTTTTTGCTAATGTGAAAGACTCTACATTCAGCTAACTAAGAGCAATTCCAATAGTCAGCTGCTGGCTATAAGCCAAATGTTATGTCATCTATAGCTAACTTAGAGCTAACATATACAATAGTGAGTTATAAAAATGTAATACTTTATCAATATGTGGCCCATCTTTCACTCTCACAAAGCGCCTAGGAGCACGTGGTAGAGCTGGCTTTTGCATAAGACTGCTCATAGTGGGAGTAACATAGCTAGTAACATCACACATCTCAAGGCATTTTGGTGACATGGCATGCCAATAAATGAAGAAAAAGAGTGGGGTGGTAACTAGCTATGTTACCATAACATCACACACTCCAAGGCAAGATGAGTCTACAACATAATAAATGACATAATGCATGACACCACATATAAGTTACTACCCACTATGAAGGTAGTAACCTAGATTAGTAACATTAAATATGTTACTAGTCTAAGTTACTCCCCACTATGAGCAGCCTAAAAGCCCACTCCCCTTCTCTCTCCTCTCCTCTCTCCTCTAACTAAGCAATAATATACTACCTCCGTTCCAAGAAATAAGGCGCACGCGTATTCCAAGACGAACTTTGACCATAAAAATTGAGCAAGAAAATCTTAGTTATATTATATGTAATTAGTATCGTTGGATTCGTATTGAAAAACACTTTCTAATGATGCTAATTTTATTTAAACAATCTTTATATATTTAAAGTAATACTTAGTCAAACGAAAAGCACGTAAAACGAGGGCGCTTTATTTTTCTTTAATCAGCTAGCTGATTAAAATTTATTGTACTTGCTCTAAGTTTTATTGTATAGTACATGCTTTAATGCCCACACGCATTCTGCTATACATCACGAGGAAAAAAGCACGATATACTTGTAGTACCACCAGAAAAAAAATAGAGTATAAAAGCACACTTTGGATGGTGTCACGTAGGCCGCGAAAGTCGACTGCAAATTATTGGTTTGCCCGCATTGGGACCGCTCGCCCGCCCGCGCGCGGCCAGGGTCCCAGCCTGTCCGTACGACGGTGCCAGCTGCATCCGCGAATTCAGCTCGCCTCGGCTTGTGCGCTGACGCCGCGCCGTCCGTTCCCTGGGCTTTTGTCAATTCTCACTTTGAATGACGCCTTCTCTACCCTTCCTTCTCCAGCTGCAACAATTTAAGAGCTCCGCACTGCTCCATCGGGCGGCGCACGCAGGCGGCCGCTGCCGTGCCACCGATCTACTGGAGCACCGTGCCCGTCCCTCAGGCTCCCCACGCCGGCCAATCAATCAATCCCCTGTTCCTGGCTCGCTGCGTCCTTCGCGTTTCCGCTACGTCAACACAGTGCCGGGAGAGGAGTACACCTCCCGCGTCTGCGGTCTGCCATGCTTGCCGCCGTCCTCGGTGCAGGCGCCGAACAGCGGCGGCGTTGACACTTGACGCGCAGCCGCAGGCATAAAGCGCTTCCGCCGCTCTCGTCGCCTCGGGCGAAGCGTCAAGGAGTAAATCGGAGCGCGCTCTCCGGGTCGGCTTTTGATCCGTGTCGCGCGTCGCCAGACCAGGGCCTGGGAGATAGCATCACATGCAAAAGAGAGATGGGCGAACGCATCCCCACTGACACCATCGTAGCAGCCCGTCTTTGGTCCGCCGTGACTGGAAATGCGTCTGGACCTGTTTCAGCGGGACGACGAAAAATGACCGGATCGTCTGCGGAGATGCAAATCTGGTCCAAATATGCGTCAGGTTTGCGTCTCCGACGCTCGGCGGTCGCGGAATCTGTCCGCGTTGGGTACATCCGGACCCGGTCGGCAGTGACTAGGTAAGTAAAACATTTTTTCATTACTATTGATTGGCCAAAAGGACCATCTTTACAGAGATGGTTAGTCGAGTTAACCTAAAACTACAACGGCCGTATCTACTCGCCGTCGCGCGGCCTACACCGGCCTCAGTTACTCGCAGTCTACTGGCCGCCGGAAGGGCTGGCGCCGTCATCGAAGCGGGAGCGCTTCGCGCACTCCGCGCGCCGTGCACACCGGCCAACGGACATCTCGTCCTGCCGCCTGCGCCGTTCGAGGGCCTCGGCCAGGCTGCTGTCCCACAGGGCCACCGCCTGGCCCTCCGCCACCTTGGCAGCCGCCGCCTCCGCCGCCGCCTGGGCCTCCTCCTCCTCCGCCGCCGCCTGGACCGCCGCCCGCGCCTCCTCCTCCGCTGCCGCCTGGATCGCCGCCATGTCGGCGACGAAGCGGGCCCTGTCCTTAGCCGCCGCCGCCACCGCTTCGTCCCTGGCGGCGATGGCGGCCTCCAGCTCGCGGTTCTCCTGCTCGACCCGCGCGGGAGAAGGGCCCCTACGCTGGAGCGAGTCCAGGTCGGAGCACATTAACCCCCGAGTCATGGCCATCGCATAGCCGTGGGCTTCCTCCTCCGCCGCCTTAGCCTCGACGGCGGCCGGGCGTCCCCAGCCAGGGACTCGAAGGACGCGAGCAGAATCCGCTGGTCACCGGCGCACTCGAAGCGCATGGGCACGGGGACGTCGTCATCCGCGATGTCGTGGATGACGGCGTTGGCCGGAGGGGCCGCGATGGCCGCCCGCGCCTCCGCGAGCTCGGCCCTGGCGTCGGCGAGCTCGGCCATGGCGTTGGCGATCTCCGCCCTGGTCGCCGCGAGGCGCCCTTCCGCGCGCTCTGCCGCCTCCGCCTCCGCGACCTCCGCCTCCGCCGCCTCCAGGTCCAGCTGCTGCGCCTCAACGCCGGCGGCGACTACCTCGTCCTCCTCCTCCTCCGGGTGGAGCTGGAGGTACATGTGAACAACGTGCTCCCAATTCATGTGGTCGGCCATGGATGGACGGTAGCTTGAGGTGTGCCCGTCGCCCCCGCCGTTGTCCACCATATATAGCCACGGTGGGGCGGGAAACGGCGTTGGCGTGCAGGGCGTTTCTCGCGCGCGCGAAACGCCGGCGAAACTTGCCAATGTATTGGGCAAGCGCGGGAACGATCGTCGTCGCGCGGGAACAGTTAATCGCCGGCGGCAGTCCTCGACGGGACATAAAACGCCATTAGCGACCTTGACGCTGTCCCCGGTAAAAAAATGCGTCGGCACCGCTGGAGGTACCGAAGACGCAAACGGTCGCCCTGGGCCACATCGCGTCCGCGGGCCGACGCAAACGGACATTTCAGACGTCTGAAATGCGTCGGCCCGCCGGAGATGCCCTCGGAGTCGTTCCCGTAAGGGCATCTCCCGCGGCGCGACGTATTTCGGACGTGCGTCCGTTGGCCGGGCCAAATGGTCGAAATCGTCCGGGCGTTTGTTTACATCGGGGGTGGCTCCAGCGGCACGACGCATAATTTTTTTTTCATTAATGAAGCCATAATTTACATTAATAAAAAAACATAAAAAAGCCATAAATACGTGCTAAAAGTAGATGCTGCCTACTGGTCATGGTCGCTGACGAGGTCAATCAACTCTGGCGTCGGCCATGGAAGCTCGTACGCCGGCGGTGGAGGAGGTACCGCCGTATGGGCAGGAGGCTGTGGCCAGGGATCTGATACGTCTCAAACGTATCTATAATTTCTTATGTTCCATGCAACTTTTATGATGATACTCACATGTTTTATACACACTTTATGTCATTATTATGCATTTTCCGGCACTAACCTATTGACGAGATGCCAAAGAGCCGCTGTCGTTGTTTTCTCGCTGTTTTTGGTTTCAGAAATCCTACAAAGGAAATATTCTCGGAATTGGACGAAATCAACACCCAGGGTCTTATTTTTCCACGAAACTTCCAGAAGACCGAGGGAGAAACGAACTGGGGCCACGGGGCGCCGACACCATAAGGCGACGCGGCCAGGGTGGGCCCCGCGCCGCCCTATTGTGTGGGGCCCCCGTGCCTCCTCCGACGCTGCCCTTCCGCCTACTTAAAGCCTTCGTCGCGAAAACCCCAGTACCGAGAACCACGATACGGAAAACCTTCCAGAAACGCCGCCGCCGCCAATCCCATCTCGGGGGATTCAGGAGATCGCCTCCGGCACCCTGCCGGAGAGGGGAATCTTCTCCCGGAGGTCTCTTCATCACCATGATCGCCTCCGGATTGATGTGTGAGTAGTTCACCCCTCGACTATGGGTCCATAGCAGTAGCTAGATGATTGTCTTCTCCTCATTGTGCTATCATGTTAGATCTTGTGAGCTGCCTATCATGATCAAGATCATCTATTTGTAATGCTACATGTTGTGTTTGTTGCGTTCCGATGAATATTGAATACTATGTCAAGTTGATTATCAATCTATCATATATGTGTTGTTTATGTTCTTGCATGCTCTCCGTTGCTAGTAGAGGCTCTGGCCAAGTTGATACTTGTGACTCCAAGAGGGAGTATTTATGCTCGATAGTGGTTTCATGCCTCCATTGAATCTGGGACAGTGACAGAAATTTCTAAGATTGTGGATGTGCTGTTGCCACTAGGGATAAAATATCGATGCTTTGTCTAAGGATATTTGTGTTGATTACATTACGCACCATACTTAATGCAATTGTCTGTTGTTTGCAACTTAATACTGGAAGGGGTTCGGATGATAACTCCGAAGGTGGACTTTTTAGGCATAGATGCATGTTGGATAGCGGTCTATGTACTTTGTCGTAATGCCCTGATTAAATCTCATAGTACTCATCGTGATATATGTATGTGCATTGTTATGCCTTCTTTATTTGTCAATTGCCCAACTGTAATTTGTTCATCCAACATGCATTTATCTTATGGGAGAGACACCACTAGTGAACTGTGGACCCCGGTCCATTCTTTACATCTGAAATACAATCTCATCGCAATACTTGTTATTTACTGTTCTTCGCAAACAAACATCATCATCCACACTATACATCTAATTCTTTGTTTACAGCAAGCCGGTGAGATTGACAACCTCACTGTTACGTTGGGGCAAAGTACTTTGATTGTGTTGTGTAGGTTCCACGTTGGCGCCGGAATCCCTGGTGTTGCGCCGCACTACACTCCGCCACCAACAACCTTCACGTGTTCCTTGACTCATACTGGTTCGATAACCTTGGTTTCTTACTGAGGGAAAACTTGTCGCTGTACACATCACACCCACTACAAGAAAAGTTGCCATGGCCGACGAAGTTGAAGTCGCGCCGTGGTTGCTGGTGTACCATGGCCGACGATTTTGGTCCCTCCGTGGTGCATGTCAAAACTTTTTTTTCTCGTTTTTGAGGCCACCTAGCCCGACGAAAGCGGCCAAAACGTCGCGTATGGTGGCCGGGACGTGGTGCATCGCGAATTCTCGGGTTCGCCGGCCGAGTCAACGCAAATCCGCACCGCCGAGGGATGTAGGGCCCGGATGGCAGCCTCTCCGGCATTGTTTTTTTCTCGATCGCGCCATCTCGTTCAACGTTCTCCGATCGAGCCGTTTACGATGCGGGATCATGGGTCCCGCATGTCATCCTCTATGAACCAAAATTCTTTCTATTCTTGGATTTTTTTGACCCCCGATTTACGGCTACTTCCTTTTTCTTTTGATCCCTTGCCGCCTTGGAAACGTTGAGACCGCTGTCTGCTAAATGGGACCCGCATGTCATCCTCTATGTGCAATCAACTTTCTTTTCTTGGAGTTTTTTTGGCACCTCAAATTTGGTCACTTGCCTTTTTCTTTCGATCCCCTGCCGCCTCTCAAACGGTGATACCGCTGCTTGCTAAATGGGACCCGCATGTCATCCTCTATGCACTATAAAACTTTCTTTTCTTGAATTATTTTTGGCACCTCATATTTGGTCACTTGCCTTTTTCTTTCGATCCCCTGCCGCCTCTCAAACGGTGATACCGCTGTCTGCTAAATGGGACCCGCATGTCATCCTCTATGCACTATAAAACTTTCTTTTCTTGAATTATTTTTGGCACCTCATATTTGGTCACTTGCCTTTTTCTTTCGATCCCCTGCCGCCTCTCAAACGGTGATACCGCTGCTTCTAAATGGGACCCGCATGTCATCCTCTATGTACTATAAAACTTTCTTTTCTTGGATTTTTTTTGGCACCTCAAATTTGGTCACTTGCCTTTTTCTTTCGATCCCCTGCCGCCTCTCAAACGGTGATACCGCTGCTTGCTAAATGGGACCCGCATGTCATCCTCTATGTACTATAAAACTTTCTTTTCTTGGAGTTTTTTTTGGCACCTCAAATTTGGTCACTTGCCTTTTTCTTTCGATCCCCTGCCGCCTCTCAAACGGTGATACCGCTGCTGCTAACTCGGGACCCGCATGTCATCCTCTATGTACTATAAAACTTTCTTTTCTTGAATTATTTTTGGCTGCTCATATTTTTTCACTTGCCTTTTTCTTTCGATCCCTGCCGCCTCTCAAACGGTGATACCGCTGCTGCTAAATGGGACCCGCATGTCATCCTCTATGTACTATAAAACTTTCTTTTCTTGAATTATTTTTGGCTCCTGATATTTTTTCACTTGCCTTTTTCTTTCGATCTCATGCCACGTTTAAAACGTTGAGAGACCTGCTGGCTCATGGGACCCGCATGTCATCCTCTATGTGCTATAAAAGTTTCCTTTGTTGGATTTTTTTCACCCTCTGATTTTTGGCTTGCCTTTTTCTTTTGATCCCCTGCCCCCTTTGAAACGTTGAGTAAGCTTGTTGGCTCAAGGGACCCGCATGTCATCCTCTATGTCCATCAACTTTCTTTTCTTGGATTTTTTTCACCCCCTAATTACTAGCTACTTTCTTTTTCTTTTGATCTCAAGCCGCATTACAAACATTGAGACCGCTGCTGCAAAATGGGACCCACATGTCATCCTCTATGTACAATAAATCTTGGATTATTTTTGGCTCCTGATATTTGGTCACTTGCCTTTTTCTTTCGATCTCATGCCACCTTTGAAACGTTGAGTAAGGTGCTGGCTCATGGGTCCCGCATGTCATCCTCTACGAACAATAAAAGTTTCCTTTCTTGGAGTTATTTTTGACCCCTAATTTACGGCTATTTGCCTTTTTCTTTTGATCCCCTGCCCCCTTTGAAACGATGAGGACGCTTGTTGGCAGGTCGGTCCCACATGTCATCCTCTATGAACAATAAAAGTTTCCTTCGGTGGATTTATTTTTGACCCCTAATTAATTTACGGCTATTTCCTTTTTTTCTTTTGATCCCCTGCCGCCTTGGAATTGTTGAGAATGCTGTCTGCCTCATTTTTCTTTTGGTCTGTGCCGCCTTGGAAACGTTGAGACCGTCTGCTACAAAATGGGACCCGCATGTCATCCTCTATGTACAATAAAGTTTCTTTTCTTGGATTATTTTTGGCTCCGATATTATGTCACTTGGCTTTTTCTTTCGATCTCATGCCGACTTTGAAACGTTGAGGATGCTTGCTGCCTCATGGGTCCCGCATGTCATCCTCTCGAACGATAAATGTTTTCTTTTCTTGTATTTTTTTACCAACTGATTTTTGGCTTTTTTTATTTTCGATCCCCTGCCGCCTTTGAAACGTTGACGACGCTGCTGGCTCATGGGTCCCCAATGTCAGCCTCCCCATACTGCAATAAACGTTGTATTTCGCTCTGAGCTATTGCAAACGGATAAATTAAATCTTTATATCTACATAAACAAACTTATATGTTGAATCTCCTTGTTTTTTGTTTTTGCGAAGCATAGGACTTTCCTGTTTTTTTTAGAAAAATTCGACCTTTCCTGTTTTGGAGTGGGCTGAAATTGTACGAGTCAAAAGGCCCATCGGGATAGTTCGAAGGCCCGGATGTCCAGATACTGACCCAATTGAAATCTTTCTTTTCTTGGATTTTTTTTCACACCACGATTTACGGCTACTTCATTTTTCTTTCGGTCCTGTGCCGCCTTGAAAGCGTTGAGACCGCTGCTATAAAATGGGACCCGCATGTCATCCTCTATGTACAATAAAGTTTCTTTCTTGGATTATTTTTGGCTCCGATATTATGTCACTTGCCTTTTTCTTTCAATCTCATGCCGACTTTGAAACGTTGAGGAAGTCTGCTGGCTCATGGGTCCCGCATGTCATCCTCTATGAACAATAAAAGTTTCCTTTGTTGGATTTATTTTTTCCCCTAATTTACGGCTATTTGCCTTTTTCTTTTGATCCCTCGCCCCTTTGAAACGATGACGACGCATGGTGGCAAGTCGGTCCCACATGTCATCCTCTATGAACAATAAAAGTTTCCTTTGATGGATTTATTTTTGACCCTAATTAATTTCCGGCTATTTCCTTTTTTTCTTTTGATCCCCTGCCGCCTTGAAATAGTTGAGGATGCTTCGCTGCCTCATGGGTCCCGCATGTCATCCTCTCAGAAAGGTAAATGTTTCTTTTCTTGAATTTGTTTACCAACTGATTTTTGGCTTATTTTTCTTTCGATCTCCTGCCACCTTTAAAACGTTGACGACGGCTGCTGGCTCATGGGTCCCCAATGTCAGCCTCCCCATCACTGCAAATCCTCTTTACGCAAAGGTTGTATTTCTAGATAGATAAGGTGGATTCGAATCCGCCATGGTTCGAGCAGCTCGGGTAAGCCTTCTTGCATCGATTAATGGAAGTAGTGTATAGCAAGGTCAAGACATGTGGCTCGGTGTAATGAATCTATTTGAATCATGTTGTGGGTTCAATCCGATAGTTCTCTAACGAGGTCAGCCAAAATGGAAATTAAGTTTTTTTCTAAAACGGAAATGCAAATTAAGATGAACACAAACATTAGTTATCATAATAGCTGATCATACATACATACTTGCTAAGAGCAAAAGCTTGCCGAGTTTTACCACCCATACAATTAATTAGCAGTTCGAGATAAGATAACCTTATATAAGTATAACTACAAATGCATTTGCTAAGGGCTCATGGGGCAACAGAACTAGACAACCGCGAACTTTATGACCAGCATGTCACGGCGGCATCGAAAGATCTTGACCTTCAACTTTGATCCAATGCGAAGTTTGGCACCGTCAATGAACTTTTTCCACCTGGAAGTAACGACCAAGCGGCCATCCGTGGGACCGACGGAGTACCGTCCCTCCACGGTGAGACCTTCACTCTCCATGACGAGGGAAATCTTGCCCCTTCGGCCAGCATTGAGATCCTTGGCGATACTTTTAGGCAATTTCTGATTCAAAGCAAGAGATACCACCAAAAATTAGTCAATGGCACCAATGCACTGAACCATGTGAGACTTTGAGCATAGAAGACATCAAGATAAGAGCGAGTTATGTCTGTCATATACTCACGAACATAGCCTTCAGATGCGTCCTGGTCACCACACGGGTGGCCACGGCAATGAGCTGAGACCTCGGTGATCTGGCTGGGGCAGGTGCAGGAGCCTGGGCTGGTACACGAGCTGGTGCTGATGCAGGAGACTGCTGGGCAGGTGCAGTAAACGGTGCCTCTAGAGGTAGAGATTGAAATCCCCAAGAATATGTTCCAATATACATTAAAACATATGCACGAATGCATGGTAGGACATGCATGCACACTAATTATATATATATATTATGAGGCAACTTAATCAAATGTGTTTTCATTCGAGAGAACTTGTCAAAATTAGAGTTAATTAATTTATCACGATAATTATATAATTAATTAATGAATCTCAGGGATATGTTATACAACATGATCGATATAGGCCATGTATATATTAATTGGTGTTAATCTAAGGTTTGCTAGCTAGCTGCTATATATAGAGCATGTTTTTATTAGATCGGGTTATAGCTAGTATACTTTAGGGTTATGTGTTTTCATTAAGTAGGGTTGATTAGCTATGGTTAGTTACATATATATGGTTTAGGGTTAATGCATGGCACATTTAATTTAATTAGAGGACCGCGAGGCACCCCTGGCATGCTTGATGCACAATTAAGTGTCGTTGGCCTATATATAGGGTTTAATTAGGGTTTAGGGTTAGGGTTAGGGTTTAGGGTATAGGGTTTAGTGTTTAGGGTGTTTAGGGTTTAGGGATTAGGGATTAGGGTTTCAGGGTTATATAAGGTTTAGGGATCATCGATCGAGTGCGCACACACATTATTAGAGGCACCCGCGCCTTTGCGCATAAAGTGCATGCGTATAGTTTAGGGTTATTTGTTTTAATTAAGTAGGGTTTGATCAGCTAGGGTTAGTTACATATATATGGTTTAGGGTTAATGCATGGCACATTACATATAGTTTAAATCTCAAGAATGTTTATACATGATAGGCCATACGTGCAAAGGAATTTTTTTCCCCGTGAACTTGTCAAAATTCAAGTTTATCGGTGCCAATGGAAACTAGTCCAAAAAATTACATAGAGGACCAAAAGTACTAGACAATAACTAATAGAACCTGCAACTTTACAAAAAGGACCCCAAAACATATAGAAGAAAATCAATCGAGTCCTTCTCGACCGCACATCAGATCTCTGCTCCGCATCCTTTCCAGCAACTCCGTCGCCGGGGACGCACCACTTGGGACGGTGTCGCCGGTAGTCGCCAGGACGAAGGAGAAGAAAGGCCTCAGCAACGGCATATTGGCTCTGAGAAGGGCCGCTGAAAGGCCAAGATGTGCACGGGCAAGACGGATGACGCCGTCGTATGCCCCGAGCTTGTGAACTTTAGCAGCTTGACTTCCCCATTGGCCAGATCTGAAGCACTGACCAAAGCAAGCCTCACCGTTAGCGCCATCACATTGATGGCACCGGATCGGGGTTTGGCCGGCAAGATCCGCCGGATTCACCACGGGCCGGATCCGAAGCCGATGACGAGATCCCCGACTCCATTGCGCCATTCTCGCTCATGGGAAACACTCGGATCTAAGCTTACAACAACACTAACTCCCTCGGATCCAAATTAGCCGACTCAACTTTGCTTATCTAAATATGGATGTATCCACACATGTTTTTACTCTAGATACATACACGTCTAAGGAAAGTTGAATCAATTAATTTAGTTCGGAGGGTGTACAATATACGAGAGAAGTCGGCCTCGTCTCCGCCGGCGAGGCCGCCGGAGAGAAGGGGGAGAGGAGCCGGGGGAGTGGGAAAGACTCGAGGGAGAAAGAGAAGAGGGAGAAATGAGAGCTCCCCGGGGAAGAACATTATTTTTGTCGTTCGCTCGTAGCTTGAAGCCGAACATTTCGGCCGCGCGCCAAATCATCCCGCCGCATCCATTCGAAAATCCCGTGACCAGCTTTTACCCTTTTAACCCCGGTCCGAAGCTACAACCCACCGACCATGGAGGGCTCATTCGGTAACAATGAAATATCTTGCCTAGATCCCGAACCCTCCCCACGAGCCCACACCCACCCACCAACCATTCGCCCCATTAGCTCAAAAATACTCTCACACGCCAAAGCTCGACTCTCTACGAGTACTAGATCTGCTTCGCCGCCGGCATACTCCTCCATAGCGTAGCCTTGATCGTGTTGGCTGTCCACCCACCCGATCCGCTCCCCGCCGCCCTCGTCACCGACGGATCCGCTTCACCGCCGACCTCGCCACCGACGGATCCGCTTCACCGCCGACTTCGCCACCGACGGATCTCGCTTCACCGCCGACCTCGCCACCGACTACCTCGGCGCAGCGGCTGTATCAACTTCACCGAATCCCTTGCCGGCCAACCAGATCTGCTTCACTAACGCCCGCTTCTACCGAAACAGGGTCGATTCATCGTCTCCCGCGTTCGCCGCCGCTGGAATGCAAGTCGCCGCCCCCGTCCCCCCCGCCGCAGCTTGGTTAGTACGCCGCCCCGTTAGACCGCGGTGTTTCTTTAGCCATGTTTTGTGTAGTTATTTGCCGATCTCATATGCCGTTAACTTTCTTGATGTGTTGCTTCGCATGAAGTTTGTTTAAATATTGTACAGTACAAAAGCATTATCCGGTCGCTACCATCCTGTTCATTCTACTGACATCTGTGTGCATCCACATATTTATAGCCTTATACCCATTCATTTGCCGCCAACTGTTTTTGTACTGCATGCTATTGTCGCACTGCTTTTATAGTCATGCTATGGGCATTTCCAATCTGCTTGTTCTTATACCACGTCATTAGCTCACCGCTAGCCGCTAGTTGTTTTCTCGTGTCTGCTATTCTCACTATCGCTTTTATAATCATGCTATGTGCATTTCCAATCTGCTTTCTATTATACCTCGTCTTTAGCTTATATAGTTATTGCTTTGCGTGCATGTCCGGTCTTTGTATTATCATAGATCGACTTGTCAATGTTATTTTTCCTAGGGATTGATCATGCGAACCACTTATTAGAACATCCAACATTAACAGCGGGGACGCTAGGGAAGGTTGGAATCTGAGTTCTTGGTTGGTAATTTTGGCGGTTTACTTCCGTTATTATCTATAACCTATATGCATTGTTCCTTATGCAAGAGATTAACACTTGGAACCACCGCCATAGCAATGCCATTCATGCTTTACTATGTTTACGCCTATTTGATATGCTTGTCTTGGAGAAAGCTACGAAGGTGATTTGAACCCGACATTTGGTCATTCTTAATGCCGGTTTACTTTATGTGGAAAACCTTGGCATTACCCTACTCTAAATACTGAATGTCCGAAATTCGTATCTCATGCAAAGCAACATCTAGTTGGTTTTAATCGATATCCGGTAAATATTGGCTTATTCATTTGGCGGCTCAAGTTTTTTGTTATTTGAAACCAGCTGACTTGGTCTTAAATGTGATATCTAAACACGATTAAGGACAATGGAGCGAGGAGGATTAGCATTTCACTTGATGGCTGAACCTAAAATGACAGGCCTGTTGACCACGACTAGTGCACGCAAGAGAAGGACCTGCAGCGAGCCGGTATGTGCTTAGTACATGCATCTTATCTTATCTTGTGCTTATTTACTGCTACATCTTTGTTATCTGATCTCTACATTGCGTAATACATGTTTGAATAGTTAATTGTTGTAACTATGTTTGCAATGTTACCGAATGCGGTTTTAATGAAGCAGATCATCATTAGAAGATAGTCGCCAAAAAGGATCCGTAGCGACCACGTGCAACATTATGATGTAAGTTTGTGCTTAGTACAAGTTCCATACATTGTCTTATTTATGCAACTAGTTATTATCTTATATCTACATTGCATAATAAATGTTTGCATAGTTCATCGTTTAACTCTTTTTGCATTATTATCAGAATGCATTTTGATGAAGCAATCTTCATTAGAAGTGAGGCCCACAAAAACTTCTGATATTTCTTCGATGCATCTTCTCATAGCCAGTCAACCTAGACCTTTGCTTTCATCAAACAAGTAAATATCTCAAGGCTGTACTTTATAAAAGACATGGTATTGCTTGCTTTAAGATCCGTAGGCGATATGTTGACAAAGAGTACACAAGATTCAATCAAAGCGATTGCCAAATGTCAACGTGTTATTGATGATGCTAATAGAAGTCCTCAATGATTCTATGTAATTTTTTTATTTGGGCACATGAATTGCCTTGTAATTTTCCTACTTTTTTTATTTGTGTATGTAATTGTGTGTATCATTGATATCAGATTTTAGGCTCATGAAATTTAATGCATGTTGACTAGTCAAACAAGTAGGGCACTACAACAGATTGGGCCGGCCCACTTACAGTAGTGTGGGACCCACTTTCATTTTGGGCCGGCCCACTTCTTTAGTAGGCCGGCCCGGTTACACGATAGTGGGATCCACATGCTTATTGGGCCGGCCCACTATCTTGTTGGGCCAGCCCATTTGGTATATGGTGGTCCCACATGGTAAATGGGCCGGCCCTTTAACAGGAAGGTGGGACCCACATGTGCTTTTGGCCCGACCCACTATCTTGTTGGGCCGGCCCACTTGCTATATGGTGGACCCCACATACTAAATGGGCCGGCCCTTTAACAGGAAGGTGGGACCCACATGGGTTTTTGGCCCGACCCACTATCTTGTTGGGCCGGCCCACTTGCTATATGGTGGACCCCACATACTAAATGGGCCGGCCTTTTAACAGGAAGGTGGGACCCACCTGTGCTTTTGGCCCGACCCACTATCTTGTTGGGCGGCCCACTTGCTATATGGTGGACCCCACACACCAAATGGGCCGGCCCTTTAACAGGAAAGTGGGACCCACCTGTGTTTTTGGCCCGGCCCACTATCTTGTTGGGCCGGCCCACTTGCTATATGGTGGACCCCACATACTAAATGGGCCGACCCTTTAACTGGAAAGTGGGACCCACTTGTGTTTTTGGGCCGGCCCACTTGCTACACGGTGGACCCCACACACTAAATGGGCCGGCCCTTTAACGAGAAAGTGGGACCCACTTGTGTTTCGGCCCGACCCACTTGCTTCTTGGGCCGGCCCGATAGGCCGTAAGGTGGACCCCACATGTTAAATGGGCCGGCCCATTTAAGTTTTGACCAGATCAACCTTAGAGGTTAGGCCGGCCCACGTAACTAATGGGCCAGCCCGGCTATATAGTTGACCGGTCAAACTATGTCAGCCGGCCGGCCCGCTTAAGACGTGGCGGGCCTCGTGTGGGCCTACCATCTACCACGGGGTTTCGGCTAGGTTAACGCCGTTAGCCGCCGGTTAACGGCGTCCGCCACGTGTCGGTTGCATGACGTCGGCGGTCAACGGGCTCCGGAAACACTTGCGCAACGGTCCGATTTTCCGTGGCGGAAGGGCGCCCAAGCGCGACGGACCGAAAAACGTCGTTGGACTTTGCCTGACGCAGTTTCCACAACAGAACCCATATCGTCGGGTTAGGCCCATGGGCGACGAAAAATACCCCTTAGCGGACGATTTTGAGACGTTGTCTATCAGAACTTTTCTTGTAGTGACCTTCCTCTTGGGGTTCCCAACGGACGTGTGTCTTACACGCCATCAAGACAGTTTTCTGGCGCCGTTGCCGGGGAGATCAAGACACGCTGCTAGGGGAGTCTCCCACATCCAATCTCTTTACTTTGGTTTTTTCTTGCTTTACTTTATTTACTGCTTTGTTTGCTCTCTATATCAAAAATACAAAAAAATTAGTTGCTAGTTTTACTTTATTTACTGTCTTGTTCTCCATATTAAAAATACACAAAAAATTAGTTACTTGCATTTACTTTTTTTAGTTTGCTTTATTTACTACAGCTAAAATGAATACTCCTGAAAATACTAAGTTGTGTGACTTCACTAGCATAAATAATAATGATTTCCTATGCACACCTATTGCTCCACCTGCTACTACAGCAGATTTTTTTAAATTAAACCTGCTTTACTAAATCTTGTTATGAGAGAGCAATTTTCTGGTGTTAGTTCTGATGATGATGCTTCCCATCTTAATAATTTTGTTGAACTATGTGAAATGCAAAAGTATAAGGATGTAGATGGTGACATTATAAAATTAAAATTGTTTCCTTTCTCCTTAAGAGGAAGAGCTAAAGATTGGTTGCTATCTTTGCCTACAAATAGTATTGATTCATGGACTAAATGTAAGGATGCTTTGCCTAGAAATACTTGTTCTTTACTGTTCTTCGCAAACAAACATCATCATCCACACTATACATCTAATCCTTTGTTTATAGCAAGCCGGTGAGATTGACAACCTCACTGTTACGTTGGGGCAAAGTACTTTGATTGTGTTGTGCAGGTTCCACGTTGGCGCCGGAATCACTGGTGTTGCGCCGCACTACACTCCGCCACCAACAACCTTCACGTGTTCCTTGACTCCTACTAGTTCGATAACCTTGGTTTCTTACTGAGGGAAAACTTGTCGATGTACACATCACACCTTCCTCTTGGGGTTCCCAACGGACGTGTGTCTTACACGCCATCAGGATCCCACGTCGGAGCAGCAGGCGGAGCGCGGTCGTTGGAACGCGTCGGCGTGGCCGGAGGAGTCGCCGGCCTCCCATGTGCGAACGCTGACTCGCGGAGCTGGATTGCGAGCTCGTCCCACAAAGCGAGCTCGTTGAGCTCGTCCTGCTCGCTGTTGGCCAGTGCCATGGCAATGGCCTCCTCCTCGGAAATGTCCGGTGGCCGGGTCTCCGGATCCCACGCCGGGCCGCCGTCGTCGTGGTCGTACTGTGCCATGGTCACGTCCGCGTCCTCGTCCTTGTCCTCGTCCTCGTCGCCGTCCTCGTCCGCATCCTCCTGGTCGTTCTCTTTTTCTTCTGCGATGATCTCGCGCTCGAAGAAGTCTACGTCGGCGAGGTAGCCAGCGCGGCGGTGCGCGTCGAACTCCCACATCCCGAATGAAATCCAGTTGTAGGAGTTCAGCACGTACGCCGGATCCTCCCGCAGATCCGGTGGCAAGATCGCTCGGCGGCGGCGCACCTCGTCCCGCCGCTCTCGGCCCTCGCGCAACACGGGGGGACCGGCACGCGCCTCGAGTTGAGGTACCATCCCCTCCCGGCAAGTTCGCGTCCGGCCATGGTACCGGACGGTTTTCCTCCCATAGCTTCCGCGCGAAGTCGACGCGGACGTACCGGCCGACCCGTGCCTTCTTGCCGGACCGCGAGCCGCTAGACTCGTGGTCGTTCTTGGTCTTGCGGAACGGCCAGCATTTCTTCCCCATGGCGTCGGTGGGGTGGATAGTGTGGGATGTGGCAATGGTTTGGTCGGGGAAATGGCCGCCGGCAGCGTCCCTTTAAGAGGCTCGGACGCCATCTCGCCTTCAATGGCCTGCCACTGCAACGCCGCCTCGCTGCGCATGCTCGCGGAAGTCGAGGCGCGTGAAAGTGCATGGAGCCCCCATGTGTGGTTTTGGTAATTAATGACAATCCCTATGGACTAATATTTGCATTGAGTTATATTTGTAGGAGTTGTCCATAGGCAATTCTTGAACCATATGTTGGCTTCAAGGTCGCAATAAGAAGAATTTGATGAAGGATATCAAGTGTCAAGTATGCCTTGAAGATGAAGATGAAGTGAGCCCTCAAGTTACTTCAAGACATCAACATGATGAAGTGCAAGTTCAAGATGAGCCAACTCGAAGAGTTCATAAGCTTGAAGCTTGCCATGAAGAAATGAAGTGCAAGTTCAAGATGAGCCATCTCGAAGAGGTCCTTTGCTTGAGTCTTGCCATCACATGGTGGTCATGGTTATGTGAAGATGCGCCGAAGAAGAAGCTCTCCCATGGTGGATTATGGGGGAGCAATCCACAAGACTTCGTCAAGAAAACACAAGGAAGAAAGGCGTTCCATCTTGTTGAGGTCAAGATCGTCGTCATCGAGCTCAAGTGGATTGCACAAGTATAAGGTTTGCTCTTGATAGGGTTTCTTTCTCACCGGTCTCACAGTGTAGTTGGAGACCGGTTTATAGTTTAGTTGCCGTACTATCAAGAGGGCTCTCGAGTGAGTAACTCGACCGTATCGTTCGGAGAGAGCTCAAACCTTTGCATCCTTGCATCATCTTTCTTGGTTGTTATTTGGATCTTATCCATGTGATGTTTTGGAGCTTGTGCTTATTCTCATGACAAGCTCTAGTTCATCGAAAACGGATTTTGCATAGATCTCTTGTTGCGTTTTTGTTGGGTAGCTCTTGTCGTCCTCTTTCCAACAAAATTGGTTTCGTCTTGATCCGAGTTTACAAACTCTAGATATTGTCTTTTGAAGTTTATCTTCTATTTGATTTAAAGAAAATAGAAAAAGAGGAGGCAGCCGGCACTACCGCCCTTGATGGGCCGGCAGTACCGCTCGGCCCACTCCGGCACTGCCGGGCCACGCGGATCGGCACCTCCGGCCTGCCCCCAGCGGCACTGCCGGGCCGGCCCAGTTCGAGCCCAAGCTCCACCGCTTGCTGGCCGCCTACCGCGCGCCGCTCGCCTGGCCCAGTCGCGCGCTTGCTCGCTCGCGTGCGCGCTGTGCCGCTCGCTCGCCCTGCCTCGATCGCCAACCGAGTCGCTCGCTTCGTTTCCTGCTGGCGGCACTGCCGGCCATAACAGGCCGGTACTGCCGGCCTCTTTCGATGGACGAGCCCAATAGGCAGAAATCCTGCAACCTCTTTAAATAGTCTTCTTCCTCCTCTCGTTTTTCTGTTGCTTCACACACTTTTTGCTCTCCTCCATTGCTAGTTTTTGAGAGCTCCCTCTACCTCAAATCCCTCCAATGATTCTTGAACCTTTTTAAGGGAAAAGGAAGAGGAGATCTAGATCTACAATTCTACCAATCAAATCCATCTCTTTGTGAGTGGAACTCTCTAGATCTTGATCTTGGTGTTCTTGGTGAATCCCTTTGTTCTTCCTCTCTTATTCCCCCAATAGCTTTTGTAGCTTTGTTGGAATTTGAGAGAGAAGGACTTGAGCATCTTTGTGGTGTTCTTGCCATTGCATTTGGTGTATCGGTTTGAGTTCTCCATGGTGATTCGTGGAGGTGAAAGCAAGAAAGTTGTTTCTCTTGGGTTCTTGGAACCCTAGACGGATTCTAGACCTTTGTGGTGATTTGTTGGGAGCCTCCAATTAAGTTGTGGATGTGTGCCCCAACCTTTGTGTAAGGCCCGGTTTCCGCCTCGAAGGAAATCCCTTAGTGGAACCGTGACCTCGGCCTTTGTGGCGAGGGTCACCGAAGATTTAGGTGAGGCGCCTTCGTGGCGTTCGGTGTGTGGTGTGAGTACCGCATCTTGGGGTGAGGCCTTTGTGGTGTTGTTGTGCATCGAGCAACCACACCTCAAGGTGAGCCTCTTGTGGTGTTCGGGAGCACTAAGCAACTGCACCTCTCCACCGGAGATTAGCACTCGCAAGAGTGTGAACTCCGGGATAAATCATCGTCTCTCGCGTGCCTCGATTATCTCTATACCCGAGCTCTTTACTTATGCACTTTACCTTGTGATAGCCATCGTGCTTGAAGTTATATATAGCTTGCTATCTCATACTTGCTTGTATTGCTTAGCATAAGTTGTTGGTGCACATAGGTGAACCATTGCTTAGAATAAGTTGTTGGTGCACATAGGTGAACAATAGTATATAGACTTTGGGCTTGACAAAGTAAACGCTAGTTTTATTCCGCATTTGTTAAGCTCATCTCGTAAAAGTTTTAAATCGCCTATTCACCCCCCTATAGGCGACATCCGTGTCCTTTCAGCGCGCCATTAACGCGGCCCTGCAAAGGATGCAGCGCGCCGCTCGCAAGTAATGCCGCGGAAGACGAATCAGTTGTGTCCCTGCCAGGCGGGCCCGTGCGAGGACCGAGCGGACACTTTCAGCGTCCGCGGAGACACAAACCTGGCGCATATTTGGGCCAGGTTTGCGTCTCCGTGGACGGCCCGATCACTATGCGTCGCGCCGCTGGAGGTAGTGCCAGACGCATTTTCGGTCACCACGGACACAAACGGTCGCAAGGCGTCATTTGCGTCGCGCCGCTGGAGATGCCCTAACACATGCACACTGCAGTTTTGTAGTACATCCGTTATGCTATGCGTTTTTTTAAAAAAAAATATTGTTACCAAATTAAGAGCATCTTCAGTCCCCCAAACGGCGCTGAATTGAGCGTTTAGGGGACGTATTTCATTCGTGCCGTGTTTAGGGGACGTCGCTCCCGAGCCGCGTCCCCCAAACGCCGCCCCCAAACATTAAAAATAATTTTAATAGATAGAAAAACTCTTTACTAATATTCAAATTGGTGCAATATAAACAAATTACATATAAAACTTCGAAAAAACATAATAAAATTACACATAAATTATTTTAATGTACTTCTTCTTCTTCTTTGATGATGGCCCCGCCTCATCGTCGTTATCACGGTGGTGCTTCCTGCTCGTCACCTATTCCGAAGAGGCGGTGTCGGTCGATGCATCGGAGGAATTTGTGTCCTCGTCGTCGTCACTGGTGCTCGCCGGCTACGCCTTGGCCTTCGCTTTCGCGTCCGCCTCCACCTTCGCACGGGTCGCCGCCTCCTCCTCCTCTGGCTCTTCCTGCTCCGCGTCCTCCTCCACGGCATGCCATTCCTCCGCGCTGTCAACTGGCGCCGGGAATCGTCGCTGCTGCTGGGTGTCCGGGCTCTGTCCCACCAATGGCGCCATCTTGGAGGCTTGCCCTCGCTGGAGGTGTCGGATTGAAGCTCAGAGATGTAGCTCATCGTCGTGAGGAGAAGATTGGATGAATGGCGGCCGGTTGAAGATGCAAAAGCGCCTACGTACGGGTCTTATTGAGCGCGGATGAAAGGCGGCGCAGAAGTCGAAGAGAGCGACGGTTGCTCTTCCGAGGAGTCCGCGCTCCATTCCGGCGGTTTGCGCGTCGGTCGACGCGGTTGCCAATGCGACGGTTCCGCTTCCCGCCAACTGCACCGTCGCTACGTAGGCGGTGGTTGAGCGTTCGAGCCGCTGACGGGTCAGCCCCGCCACTCCCCGCCTCGCTTTTCGGTGTGTCCTGCGTCCCTGGTGCGCCCCCTGTGGGGTGGGGACGGGCTCGGGGCGCCGGACACCATATCGGGTCGCGGCGGACAAAAAACGGCTTTAGGGGACGCGGCTGGGAACGTTTTTTATCCGGCGCGCCCCAAATCGCTTTGGGAGACGGTTTGGGGGACGCGGCTGGAGATGCTCTAAGGGCATCTCTAGCGGGCCGATCCATCTGGTCCTCACGCCACCGATTAGATCCGCGTGGACTCCTCCGATTAGGTCTGTGTGGATAGACTGACCGGCTACGTACGTTCCAACGAGTGACCTAAATGGACCGACTTGTCCAACGTGACCCATCGACACCAAATTTGGGGTACCGATGTGTCTGAGCGGATAGGCCACGGACAACACGCGTGTCCGCCCACGCGTGCCGCAGGTCCGTATGGAAACGCCCCGACGCTAGAAGGCTGATCGGCGGCACCAACCACGCCATCAAAACTGCCACTGACCACTGTCGCCGCCTAAACTTTTGCGCGGCCATTGATGTCAAAGGCGCACGGATGCTGCGCACATATTGATGGCTAGGGCTACTTAAACTGGCCCTGCGCCCGTCGACCAGCCTCACTCCCATAACCCGTGCCAATGACAGATGTCGGATACACCAGCCACCAGAGATGAAGTTGCCGAAGTGGATGAAGAAGACCACCAACGACCACAAGGTTTGGGTCCTTGTCCGGCCGCTGGCGCCGCCAGGATTCTCCGCCTCGACAGAACCTGCGCGTCCCCGCCTTCTGCCTCCACCCTCACAGCCGGCGCAGTTCGTCGGTCCACAAGCTGCGTTGGGGGCGCCTCCGCTTCCTCGTCCACAATAACCAGGCCGCAACAGGCAATATGTGCCGATGTAGGAGGCGTAGCGGCGGTGGGAGCAGGGCGACCCCAGCCGCCAACGGGACGTCTCCCTGCCACATAGGTGCCATATGAACAGGGGAGGTTACCCGTGCCACCTCCGCTCGCGGAGAAGGCGTACGCTGCATGAGGAGATGCGCTGCCACACTGAGCGGCTTCCACCGGTGCAACGGTACGAGCCAGTCTATCAGAGGGAAGACTTCTGGCGCGCCTTCCTTGCCCGGGAGCTCGAGGCGCCGGACGATCCGTGGCAAGCGGGATTTCCAACCCGGCAATGCGGCCCCGAACAGCGAGGAGGAGGACAAGGAGCAAGATGGAGAGGATGATGACGAAGACAGCGACGATGAGGAGATGGAAGATGTGACCCCTCCCGCCACTGTGAAGTTGGAGGCGCTCGTCTCCGACGATTACAACGAGGTGGCGGCCACGGTCGCCGCCTGGGAGCAATCGAGGCCAACAAGGAGGCTAAGTGGTCTTGACCTGGGCTGGAGGACGTCGTCCAGCTCATGTCGATGGTGGCAGAGCACGTCACGTCGCTGCCACTGCACAAGATGGCGCCGCCCCCTCCGCGGTACTACGCGCCACCAGCCACTCCGCCACAGTACGCACATCCAGATGGTGCCGCCGGAGGTCGATGAACGGCAAGTATTTGTGTCGAAAAAATGTAGTTGCAAGTAAATGAATATAAATAGCTTTCTATCCTTTTTACGACCAAATAAAAGACATTGTTCAAATGCATTGTTGTGCAGAAATAATAGAACATAGTTCACGGTTAAATAAATAAAAATGACATGGCATGACTACTCCTCGTTTTGCTCAAGGTGTGCCAATGTGCGCTAATGCTCGACCAGATACGTCTAGATACGATCGTGAATGTGGCTATCACGGAGCTTAACATGTATATGGAGGAACTTGATGTCTACGGGAGCTTCTATTCTTGTAGACAGTGTTGGGCCTCCAAGAGCAGAGGTTTGTAGAACAGCAGCAAGTTTCCCTTAAGTGGATACCCAAGGTTTATCGAACTCAGGGAGGAAGAGGTCAAAGATATCCCTCTCGTGCAACCACTGCAACCACAAAGCAAGAAGTCTCTTGTGTCCCCAACACACCTAATAGGTGCACTAGTTCGGCGAAGAGATAGTGAAATACAGGTGGTATGAATAAGTAGTAGCAACGGCACCGGAAAAGTGCTTTGCCCGGGACGGTAAACAAGCGGTAGTAATGCAGCGGTAGTAACGCGATAAAACGGTAAACAAGCGGCGATAGCGATATTTAGGAACAAGGCCTAGGGATTACACTTTCACTAGTGGACACTCTCAACATTGATCACATAACGAGAATAGATAAATGCATACTCTACACTTTTGTTGGATGATGAACACATTGCGTAGGATTACACGAACCCTCAATGCGGAGTTAACAAGCTCCACAATAATGCTCATATTTTAGTAACCTTTAGTGTAAGATAGATCAAAAGACTAAACCAAGTACTAGCATAGCATGCACACTTTGTCACCTTCATGCATATGTAGGAGGAATAGATCACATCAATATTATCATAGCAATAGTTAACTTCGCAATCTACAAGAGATCATGATCATAGCATAAACCAAGTACTAACACGGTGCACGCACTGTCACCTTTGCACACATGCGGGAGGAATAAAACTACTTTAATAACATTGCTAGAGTAGCACATAGATAAATTGTGATACAAACACATTGCAATCATAAAGAGATATAAATAAGCACCTCACTATGCCATTCAACGGTGAATAAGTATTCTGTGAAATATAGCCTAAGAGACCCACACGGTGCACACACTTGTCACCTTTACACACGTGGGACAAGGAGTCTCCGGAGATCACATAAGTAAAACTCACTTGACTAGCATAATGACATCTAGATTACAAGCATCATCATATGAATCTCAATCATGTAAGGCAGCTCATGAGATTATTGTATTGAAGCACATAGGAGAGAGCTGAACCACATAACTACCGGTACAGCCCCGAGCCTCGATGGAGAACTACTCCCTCCTCATGGGAGCGACAGCGGTGATGAAGATGGCGGTGGAGATGGCAGCGGTGTCGATGGAGAAGCCTTCGGGGGCACTTCCCCGCTCCGGCAGGGTGCGGGAACGAGAGACTCCTGTCCCCCGGATCTTGGCTTCGCGATGGCGGCGGCTCGGAAGGTTTTCCGTATCGTGGTTCTTCGCCTCGGGGTTTTCGCGACGGAGGCTTTATATAGGCGAAGAGGCGGCGCGGGAGGGTCGAAGGGGTGGCCACACCATAGGGCGGCGCGGCCGGGGCATGGGCCGCGCCGGCCTATGGTGCAGGTGGCTCGTGGCCCCCTCCGGTCCTTCTCGGGTGTTCCGGATGCTTCCGGTGAAAATAGGAACACGGGTCTTGATTTCGTCCGATTCCGAGAATATTTCGTTACTAGGATTTACGAAACCAAAAACAGCAGAAAACGACAAGCGGCACTTCGGCATCTTGTTAATAGGTTAGTTCCGAGAAAATGCACGAATATGACATAAAGTGTGCATAAAACATGTAGGTATCATCAATAATGTGGCATGGAACACAAGAAATTATCGATACGTCGGAGACGTATCAGCATCCCCAAGCTTAGTTCTGCTCGTCCCGAGCAGGTAAAACGATAACAAAGATAATTTCTGGAGTGACATGCCATCATAAACTTGATCATATTGTTGTAAGCATATGTAATGAATGCAGCGATCAAAACAATGGTAATGACATGAGTAAACAAGTGAATCATAAAGCAAAGACTTTTCATGAATAGTACTTTCAAGACAAGCATCAATAAGTCTTGCATAAGAGTTAACTCATAAAGCAATAATTCAAGGTAGAGGCATTGAAACAACACAAAAGAAGATGAAGTTTCAGCGGTTGCTTTCAACTTATTTCATATATATCTCATGGATAATTGTCAATGCAAAGCAATATAACAAATGCAATAAGCAAGTATGTAAGAATCAATGCATAGTTCACACAAATGTTTGCTTCTTGAGGTGGAGAGAGATAGGTGAACTGACTCAACATAAAAGTAAAAAGAATGGTCCTTCAAAGAGGAAAGCATCGATTGCTATATTTGTGCTAGAGCTTTTATTTTGAAAACATGAAACAATTTTGTCAACGGTAGTAATAAAGCATATGAGTTATGTACATTATATCTTACAAGTTGCAAGCCTCATGCATAGTATGCTAATAGTGCCCGCACCTTGTCCTAATTAGCTTGGACTACTGGATCTTTGCAATGCACATGTTTTAACCAAGTGTCACAATGGGGTACCTCCATGCCGCACTGTACAAAGGTCTAAGGAGAAAGCTCGCATTTCGGATTTCTCGCTTTTGATTATTCTCAACTTAGACATCCATACCGGGACAACATGGACAACGAGATAATGGACTCCTCTTTAATGCATAAGCATGTGGCAACAATTATTATTCTCATATGAGATTGAGGATATGTGTCCAAAGCTGAAACTTCCACCATGAATCATGGCTTTAGTTAGCGGCCCAAAGTTCTTCTCTAACAATATGCATGCTCCAACCATAAAGGTGGTAGATCTCTCTTACTTCGGACAAGACGGACATGCATAGCAACTCACATGATATTCAACAAAGAATAGTTGATGGCGTCCCCGAAACATGGTTATCGCACAACAAGCAACTTAATAAGAGATAAAATGCATAAGTACATATTCAATACCACAATAGTTTTTAAGCTATTTGTCCCATGAGCTATATATTGCAAAGGTGAATGATGGAATTTTAAAGGTAGCACTCAAGCAATTTACTTTGGAATGGAGGATAAATACCATGTAGTAGGTAGGTATGGTGGACACAAATGGCATAGTGGTTGGCTCAAGTATTTGGGATGCATGAGAAGTATTCCCTCTCGATACAAGGTTTAGGCTAGCAAGGTTATTTGAAACAAACACAAGGATGAACGGTACAGCAAAGCTCACATAAAAGACATATTGTAAACATTATAAGACTCTACACCGTCTTCCTTGTTGTTCAAAACTCAATACTAGATGTTATCTAGACTCTAGAGAAACCAAATATGCAAACCAAATTAGCAAGCTCTAAGTATTTCTTCATTAATGGGTGAAAAGTATATGATGCAAGAGCTTAAACATGAGCACAACAATTGCCAAGTATCACGTTATCCAAGACATTATAGCAAATTACTACATGTATCATTTTCCAATTCCAACCATATAACAATTTAACGAAGAGGAAACTTCGCCATGAATATTATGAGCTAAGAACACATGTGTTCATATGAACCAGCGGAGCGTGTCTCTCTCACACACAAGCATGATGTAATCCAATTTATTCAAACACAAACAAAAACAAAAACAAACAGACGCTCCAAGTAAAGTACATAAGATGTGACGGAATAAAAATATAGTTTCAGGGGAGGAACCTGATAATGTTATCGATGAAGAAGGGGATGCCTTGGGCATCCCCAAGCTTAGACGCTTGAGTCTTCTTGAAATATGCAGGGGTGAACCACGGGGCATCCCCAAGCTTAGAGCTTTCACTCTCCTTGATCATAGTATATCATCCTCCTCTCTTGACCCTTGAAAACTTCCTCCACACCAAACTCGAAACAACTCATTAGAGGGTTAGTGCATAATAAAAATTCACATGTTCAGAGGTGACACAATCATTCTTAACACTTCTGGACATTGCATAAAGCTACTTGGACATTAATGGATCAAAGAAATTCATCCAACATAGCAAAAGAGGCAATGCGAAATAAAAGGCAGAATCTGTCAAAACAGAACAGTCCTTAAAGATGGATTTTATTAGGCCACCAGACTTGCTCAAACGAAAATGCTCAAATTGAATGAAAGTTGCGTACATATCTGTGGATCACTCACGTAAATTGGCTTAATTTTCTGAGTTACCTACAGAGAATTAGACCCAGATTCATGACGAGCAAAGAAATGCTGTTTCTACGCGGTAATCCAAATCTAGTATTCACTTTACTATCAAAGACTTTACTTGGCACAACAAAACATAAAACTAAGATAAGGAGAGGTTGCTACAGTAGTAAACAACTTCCAAGACACAAATATAAAACAAAGTACTGTAGCAAAATAACACATGGGTTATCTCCCAAGAAGTTCTTTCTTTATGGCCATTAAGATGGGCTCGGCGGTTTTAATGATGCACTCGCAAGAAATTGTATTTGAAACAAAAGAGAGCATCAAGAGGCAAATTCAAAACACATTTAAGTCTAACATGCTTCCTATGCATAGGAATCTTGTAAATAAACAAGTTCATGAAGAGCAAAGTAACAAGCATAGGAAGATAAAACAAGTGTAGCTTCAAAAATTTCAGCACATAGAGAGGCATTTTAGTAACATGAAAATTTCTACAACCATATTTTCCTCTCTCATAATAACTTTCAGTAGCAACATGAGCAAACTCAACAATATAACTATCACATAAAGTATTCTTATCATGAGTCTCATGCATAAAATTATTATTCTCCACATAAGCATAATCAATTTTATTAGTTGTAGTGGGAGCAAATTCAACAAAGTAGCTATCATTATTATTCTCATCAAGTGTAGGAGGCATAGTATAATCACAACAAAATTTACTCTCCATAGTAGGTTGTACCAAAAGACCACTATCATTATAATCATCAGAAATAGGAGGCAAAGTATCATCAAAGAAAATTTTCTCCTCAATGCTTGGGGGACTAAAAAGATCATGAAAACCAGCTTCCCCAAGCTTAGAACTTTCTATATCATTATCAACAATGGTGTTCAAAGCATTCATACTAATATTACTACCGGCATGCAAATAAGATTTCATAGGTTTTTTAATTGTCGCATCAAACAATCCATGTTTTAAATCAGGAAATAGAATAAGAAGCTCATTGTTGTCCATTATGCCAAACTAGTGTAAACAAGAAACAAAAAGATGCAATTGCGGGATCTAAAGGAAATATCTTCGAGCACAAACACAATGGTGCCGAGAAAAATCTTGTACACAGAGCCGGAGTATGAGTGCCTTTTTACCTTTCCTCCCGACAACGGCGCCGGAAAAGTGCTTGATGTCTACGGGAGCTTCTATTCTTGTAGACGAGTGTTGGGCCTCCAAGAGCGAGAGGTTTGTAGAACAGCGGCAAGTTTCCCTTAAGTGGATACCCAAGGTTTATCGAACTCGGGGAGGAAGAGGTCAAAGATATCCCTCTCGTGCAACCACTGCAACCACAAAGCAAGAAGTCTCTTTTGTCCCCAACACACCTAATAGGTGCACTAGTTCGGCGAAGAGATAGTGAAATACGAGGTGGTATGAATAAGTAGTAGCAACGGCACCGAGAAAAGTGCTTTGCCCGGGACGGTAAACAAGCGGTAGTAATGCGGCGGTAGTAACGCGATAAAACAGTAAACAAGCAGCGATAGCAGTATTTAGGAACAAGGCCTAGGGATTACACTTTCACTAGTGGACACTCTCAACACTGATCACATAACAGAATAGATAAATGCATACTCTACACTTTTGTTGGATGATGAACACATTGCGTAGGATTACACGAACCCTCAATGCCGGAGTTAACAAGCTCCACAATAATGCTCATATTTTAGTAACCTTTAGTGTAAGATAGATCAAAAGACTAAACCAAGTACTAGCATAGCATGCACACTTGTCACCTTCATGCATATGTAGGAGGAATAGATCACATCAATATTATCATAGCAATAGTTAACTTCGCAATCTACAAGAGATCATGATCATAGCATAAACCAAGTACTAACACGGTGCACGCATCTGTCACCTTTGCACACATGCGGGAGGAATAAAACTACTTTAATAACATTGCTAGAGTAGCACATAGATAAATTGTGATACAAACACATTGCAATCATAAAGAGATATAAATAAGCACCTCACTATGCCATTCAACGGTGAATAAGTATTACGTGAAATATAGCCTAAGAGACCCACACGGTGCACACACTCGTCACCTTTACACACGTGGGACAAGGAGTCTCCGGAGATCACATAAGTAAAACTCACTTGACTAGCATAATGACATCTAGATTACAAGCATCATCATATGAATCTCAATCATGTAAGGCAGCTCATGAGATTATTGTATTGAAGCACATAGGAGAGAGATGAACCACATAGCTACCGGTACAGCCCCGAGCCTCGATGGAGAACTACTCCCTCCTCATGGGAGCAGCGGCGGTGATGAAGATGGCGGTGGAGATGGCAGCGGTGTCGATGGAGAAGCCTTCCGGGGGCACTTCCCCGCTCCGGCAGGGTGCCGGAACGGAGACTCCTGTCCCCCGGATCTTGGCTTCGCGATGGCGGCGGCTCCGGAAGGTTTTCCGTATCGTGGTTCTTCGCCTCGGGGTTTCGCGACGGAGGCTTTATATAGGCGAAGAGGCGGCGCGGGAGGGTCGAAGGGGTGGCCACACCATAGGGCGGCGCGGCCGGGGCCCGGGCCGCGCCGGCCTATGGTGCAGGTGGCCTGTGGCCCCCTCCGGTCCTTCTCGGGTGTTCTGGATGCTTCCGGTGAAAATAGGAACACGGGTCTTGATTTCGTCCGATTCGAGAATATTTCGTTACTAGGATTTACTGAAACCAAAAACGGCAGAAAACATGACAGCGGCACTTCGGCATCTTGTTAATAGGTTAGTTCCAGAAAATGCACGAATATGACATAAAGTGTGCATAAAACATGTAGGTATCATCAATAATGTGGCATGGAACACAAGAAATTATCGATACGTCGGAGACGTATCAGAACTCCTCAAACGATCATGTCGTGCACGATGACACAAAATGTTATCACCTCCCACATGGTTCAAAGGTTTCATTTTCCAGCAGGGTGACGAACAATAGCACACCAACCTTGGAGCACACCAAGTGCATGTTTTTAATCGTTCATGCATACCTCTGACTTTTTGGCAAACCTCTTCTCTTTTTCTATTTGAGGATCACTAATCATCTTCACTAGCGTGTCCTAGCTAGGATAGATGCCATGAGCTAGGTAATATGGCCTATCGTATGCATTTCCACCAGCTAGGTAACCCCTCTTCAGCATGAGAGCAGTTCCCGTATGAGCATCTTCACCGGTGCTCCTTAAAAGTAGCCGGCCAGTTTGGGAGCCCAATATATCTAGTCACCGACAACTTATCGTCGGATGTTACGTGGAAGGATCGAGTTGAAGTTGCCAGCACTCCCGTCCACATAGGATTTTGCCCCCGCGAGACCCTCTTGGCAGCCAAACCCGCCCATTCTCCACCCGCTTTGCCCCCTCCCGATCCGCCTCCCACCCCTCCGAATTGCCATCGCTGCCTCCTCCCCCGTGGCTGGCCTTTTCCCACCCACCTAGAAACTATCGATGTAGCAAACATCGACACTTCCGCCATCTCGCACTTTCGGGTTGCCGAACCTACCGTATCCCCCGTCATCTCCCCCGGTGCCCACTCCCCACAAGGTGTTCAGAGGATTGCCCCGATGGACAACGACGACGAGATGATGGCAGAGTTGTTCATGCAGGAGGAAGCTAATGCCACAACCGATGGAAACAACAACAGCTGATGTTGGTGAACCTTCTCCGCTTTTGCCAGCACCTACTCGCCGTCAGCGCTCCTCTGCTTGGCAGTTCGAGGGTTTGGAAGGCGCACAACAAGGACCGGCATCGGCAAGCTGGAGCACTGCTTCTTGACTCCGACTACCTCATCGACAATGCAACACATACGCCATAGGAGCCGACTTAGGATGATCAAGGAGTTGTTCATGAAGTTTGTGTTTGGCGTCACGGAGTATGACACATACTTCATGTGCAAGAAAGACTGCACCGTCTTATGGAGGTTCTCATAAGTTCAGAAGTGCACAACTGCTATGCGCTGTCCACATCCAATGACTATTTGCGTGTGGCCGAGTCGGCATGCTTTGAGAGTGTCACTAGGTAGAGAGCATTGGTTGCAGTGTTTGGGCTGGACTATTTGGGGGCAGCAACTGAAGAATATACAGCTCGGATCATGACACAAAATACAACAAGAGGTTTTGCTGGGATGCTCATAAGTATCGACTGCATGCACTAGGGTTGGACAAATTGCCCATTTTCTTGGAAATGGATGTGCAAGGGGCACACCGGTGAGTGCAATGTCATACTTGAGGCAGTGGTTGATTATGACCTCTAGATTTGGCACGCTTTGTTCGGTATGGCGGGAACTAACAACGATATCAACGTGCTACAACGTTCTCCAGTGTTTTCAAGGCTAGATGAAGGACATGCTTCGCTGGTCAACTTCGAGATCAACGTCCACACATACAACAAGGGTTACTATCTAGCCGACGGTATCTATCCAAAGTATGCTCATATGTGAAGACAATTTCAGATCGTGCTTAGGAGAAGGAAGGTTATTTTGCTACATGTCAGGAAGCATGTTGCAACGATGTAGAGCGGGTATTTGGCGTGCTCCTAAAGCGTTTATCTATTGTTCGGTGCCTGCTCTCACTTACTTGGAGTCTCAGATGTGGGAGCTGATAACGCTTGTGTGATCATACACAACATGATCATTGAGAGTGAGCGCGACCCACGTGCGGATGATGACCATCCATTTGATTTTCAGGATCCTCTTGCTGAGAATCAGCAGGTGTCGGCCCAGTTTGCCGCTTTCCTCTAGATGCATGAAGAAATCTGAGATGCATGTGTTCATACTCAACTACAAAATTATCTAGTTGAGCATTTATGGATGCAAAGAGAAATGCTCCATGATTCATGAACTTGTTGGATTGCAATTTATGTAATTCTTGTATGAATAATTTAATTTTATTTCAAAATTATTTGTGTGAAATAATTTGTATGTTTAAACATTGTAAATTATTGTTTGAACTATGTAAAATGTTATACTTTAGTGAAAAGGGAAAATCTAATTTTTCGGGGGCTGGCCGTATAGGGCCCGTCGGTGTGGGAGTATCGTTCCCAAACTAAGGAGTTTCTGCCGGCACGCCGCATACAGCTTGCTGGGGCGCACCTGCCGGTGCCCATTTGAGAGTGCCCGTGGAGATGTTCTAACCCATGCGTACCGCAGTTTTGTAGCAGTACCTGTTATGATATGTGTTTTTTCTTGACAATCCTTTAGTTACCAAGCAAGAGCATCTCTAATGGTCTGATGTATATTGGCTTTAGTCGTAAAGTTTGATTAAATGTATTGGAAAATATATCAACATCTATATTATAAAATTTATTGTATTAGAATCATCATCAGCTATATTTTCAAACCATATGCATTTGGTATTATAGTTGTTGATATTTTTCTGTATATTTTAGAAAGTTGATAATATTTGGATTTTAAAAAGTTTGGAACACGAATCAAATAAAAAGGGAGGGAGCATGTGGGAAAGCTACCTCCAAAAGCATGAAGCCGCGTCGTGGATTGGTAACCTAATTCCTAAAACGGAAATTCTTTTGAATTAAAATATTTCTTTTCTTTAGAGGTTGAACTGAAATAAAAATCACCTTTTGCTTGTGAAAACTAAAAACAGGCCTACTTCCCATTAAGTCAAAATACCTCAGACACATATTTTTGTTAATACTTAGTTAGTTTAAAGATAACAATGGCTTTTGGCAATTTTGTGAGTTCCCGAGCGAGAAAACGGATGCGCTAAGCTAGTTGCACAATCCGGTGAATTGAAATATAAAAGAAAAATCAGTTTTTTGCTTGCGAAAACTAAAAACATATAGCCGTACACACCATGTCGGTGTGCGTGTGCAGATTTCAGATTATTCTTTGAAATCACACACCCATATTATCATCACTAAATATCACTCCTTGTCCTTCTTATATCTTGGCCTTGTTTTTTCTTTTCCTTCTTCTTAATCGTACTCAACTATGAGATTGCTTACCCACATATGCCATGTGGTGTCCCTTGATCTCAGAAACTCGCTTATAAAATGCAACAAACTTTCGTAGCCAAGCCGTGTGGTACTAATCCATTGATTAAATCGAACCTGGTATTTTAGCTAGCACGTCGGGCAGCCCAAGACCAACGAAAATAAAAAGTCCAAACTATGACCATCAACACCCAGTGACGAGCCACAGCCCAAGAAATCGGCCTACATTAGCCCAAGTGACTTGCGTAAGGTTCACACATGAATTAATCTCCAGAATAAGCCCATATGACCATATATGCCTCCCCGTTAGATTTGTATTTTGAGACTAATTTTGACAAACACAATATGAGTGCATCTTGCATGCGAAAATGGGGTTCGTTTCCTCTACATTTCAGTTGCTACTGCGTAGGTGCTGTAGCACTTAAATCTCCAGTACGTTTCAGTCCAAAGACTATATCCTTCCTCTCCCTCAGTTATGTTATAGACGACATAGTTGACAGCGGGTCTCGAGCTTCTCGTGGAAAATGGGTTAGAGCATCTCTAGCAGATCTCTAAGAGCATCTCCACTTGTTAGGCCTGCTCACGACGAAATCCGGACGAAACAATCGTCGGATTGGACGAAATAAAGTCGTGGGGAGTACCGTATTTCCAGTCATCCACCCGGAGTTCGGCGGACATAGTTTAAATTCAAACAAACCATTGTCCCGCGCTACAAATACGGCCAGTTGATCGGCAAAAGGACCAGCAAAAGGATCAGCCACAGATCGGCGATAGGAGGGAAATTACACGAGAACAGGCTCATCGGCAGTCCCGGCTGGCACGGCGGTGTCCGACGGACCAGTTTCCTCACACGTTGTGGTCGAAGCGCGCGGTCGACGTCGAAGCGGCGGCGGTCGACGTCGAAGCAGCGGCAGTCGACGGCGTAGACGGTGAGGAAGATGAGGTAGGAGCCGGCGGAGACGATGAAGAACTGGCCGGAGTGGGTCGGAGGATGTCGCTGCGGTGGCCCTGGTACCAAATCCTTGTCTCCTCGTCCATCAGATCCATGTTCCGCCCATCAGAAACGCCAAATCAGTGTTCCTCTTCTTCGCCGCCGTCGTCGTCTTCAGCAGGGCGATCCAGTCGCCTTGGTTGGCGAGCATCTCCCGCCACCTGCCGTCGAACTTGTCGTCCCTCCCGGCGGCGTGCGTCCTCGCGTCGGCCCAGCACTTGTCGAACGACGCCTGCAGCCTGTCGGCGGGATTGCCCGTCTTTTGAGCTCTTTGAGCTTCTTCTGGCCGAGTTCCGGGCGCCCATCCGCCGAGCCAGCCGCCGGAGCGTCGGGGTTGTACTGCTCGGTCTTGCTCTTCGAGAGGGTCTTGCGGGTTTCCGCCCACTTCTCGCACTTCTCGATGCGGGCGTAGACGTTTAGGAACTTGAACTGCATGTCGGTGTCGTCCATGTACATGTCCAAAGCAAGGCGCAGCTGGGGGAAAAGAGTACGGCGATACGGGTCAGCTCACGACGATGTACACGGTGCACAGCTAACCTCGGTGATGCAGGGTCGACGGAGCATTCCTTTTGCTCCAAGTCGTGGCCGCTTATCGGCCGTTCTTCGACCTCCTCCTGTATGCCGTGCCATTTGCTACACGCCGTCTGTATGATCCCCCAATGGGTGGCCATTGCCTTGTCTCCCCGGTTCATGATCGTCTTGCTGAAGTAGGGATCGACGAGTTTGCGTTCGTCGAACGCCTGCTTCACTCGAAGCCAATATGTGTCGAACGACTGATTGGCCCTGGTTATGCCGTTCATGGACACGGTTATCCAAGCTTCGGCGAGGCACTCCTCTTCCTTCGGCGTCCATTTGATACGCGGTTCGGCAGGCGGCGAGTCCTTCTTCCTCTTCTTCTTTCCCTTCGACAGGTTGGCGGCGGCATTAGTTGGCTGTTCTTCTTCTTCGTCTTCTTCTTTGACGGCTTGGCTTCCGTCGGCCACATCCTCCACATACTCGTTGCGCGCCGCGACAGCTGTCGTCGCCCTCGCCTCCTCTTGCGTGAAGAACCCCGGGCTCGCAGCGGCGGCCATGGAGCCGAAGGTGATCATCTCTTGGATCTCCTCGTCGTTCGGCGCCGCCATCGCACCGCACGGGAGCGGCCCTCGTCGCAGGGCCGGCGAGGTTCCCACGTACTGGTTCCCGCTGCTGACGTCGAGCTCGGGCGGCGACGGCGTGAACCTGGACGGTTGGACGTAGGCGCCCTCTTGGAACATGGCACGCGGCGATGGCGAGTAGATCGAAGGGGAGAAAGTCGACGGGGAACTGCATGTACCTTGCGTCAGCCATTGGCCGGGGAACATGGCGCCGCCGCCGTGAGCATGGCCCATGCTCATGGCCATGCTGATCTTCCTTGCTTGTTCGTCATGGGCCGCCGCCGCCCTCTTGGCGGCGGCTTTTTTCACCCTCTCCGCCCTGCCGCTTGTTTAGACCTCGCGCCGGATCTCGTCCGCCGCCCACTCTGCGTTCGACATACCCGGCGGCCGCACCTTCTTCGCCCGCGGCTTCCTCTCCTTCGACGGCATGGTGGTGGACGAGAAGACGAGGAGGAGAAGACGAGGACGGGAACTGGAACTAGAAGACGAGGAGGAGAATGGACAAATTCGGCGGGAGAGTTTGGGGATATGCAAGCAAATTGGAGGGAAATCGACAGGATTTGGCTTTCCTGTCGCCGACTACGAGGGTCCACACGACGTTTTGCGCCAAATTCTTTCGTCCGGAGTCCCCGAGCGCGCCCCGGGGGACCGGGGATGGCGTGGGCTCGCCGGATGGATGAAGGGCCAAATCCGGACGAAAACGAGGAACCGGGGGCGCGACTGGGCCGAATTTCACCATCCGGATGGGAAAAGCGTCGCTCGGGGGCCTCGTCGGGGAGACGTGTGGAGATGCTCTAAGAGCATCTCCACTCGCTTGCCCTCCCCACGCCGAAATCCGGGGTAATTTACGTCCGGATTGGACGTAAATTTCGCGTGGGAGGATGATACGCGTACAGCACGCGTCCGTTGGGAACCCCAAGTGGAAGGTATGATGCGTACAACAACAAGTTTCCCTCAGTAAGAAACCAAGGTTTATCGAACCAGTAGGAGCCAAGAAGCACGTTGAAGGTTGATGGCGGCGAGATGTAGTGCGGCGCAACACCAGGGATTCCGGCGCCAACGTGGAACCTGCACAACACAACCAAAGTACTTTGCCCCAACGAAACGGTGAGGTTGTCAATCTCACCGGCTTGCTCGTAACAAAGGATTAGATGTATAGTGTGGATGATGATTGTTTGCGAAAAACAGTAGAACAAGTATTGCAGTAGATTGTATTCAATGTAAAAGAATGGACCAGGGTCCACGAGCTCACTAGAGGTGTCTCTCCCATAAGATAAATAGCATGTTGGGTGAACAAATTACAGTCGGGCAATTGACAAATAGAGAGGGCATGACAATGCACATACATGATATGATGAATATTGTGAGATTTAATTGGGCATTACGACAAAGTACATAGACCGCTATCCAGCATGCATCTATGCCTAAAAAGTCCACCTTCAGGTTATCATCCGAACCCCTTCCAGTATTAAGTTGCAAAACAACAGACAATTGCATTAAGTATGGTGCGTAATGTAATCAATAACTACATCCTCGGACATAGCATCAATGTTTTATCCCTAGTGGCAACAACACATCCACAAAACTTTCTGTCACTGTCCCAGATTTAATGGAGGCATGAACCCACTATCGAGCATAAATACTCCCTCTTGGAGTTAAGAGCAAAAACTTGGCCAGCGCCTCTACTAATAACGGAGAACATGCAAGATCATAAACAACACATAGGTAATAGATTGATAATCAACATAACATAGTATTCTCTATCCATCGGATCCCGACAAACACAACATATAGAATTACAGATAGATGATCTTGATCATGTTAGGCAGCTCACAAGATCCGACAATGAAGCACATGAGGAGAAGACAACCATCTAGCTACTGCTATGGACCCATAGTCCAGGGGTGAACTACTCACTCATCACTCCGGAGGCGACCATGGCGGTGAAGAGTCCTCCGGGAGATGATTCCCCTCTCCGGAAGGGTGCCGGAGGAGATCTCCTGAATCCCCCGAGATGGGATTGGCGGCGGCGGCGTCTCGGAAGGTTTTCCGTATCGTGGCTCTCGGTATCGGGGGTTTCGCGACGAAGTCTTTAAGTAGGCGGAAGGGCAACGCGGGGGCCACACGAGGGCCCCACACACCAGGGCCGCGCGGCCTAGACTCGGGCCGCGCCGCCTCGTTGTGGCGGCGCCTCGTGGCCCCACTTCCTTTCCCCCTCGGTCTTCTGGAAGCTTCGTGCAAAAATAGGACCCTGGGCGTTGATTTCATCCAATTCCGAGAATATTTCCTTTGTAAGATTTCTGAAACCAAAAACAGCAGAAAACAACAATTGGCTCTTCGGCATCTCGTTAATAGGTTAGTGCCAGAAAATGCATAAATACGACATATAATGTGTATAAAACATGTACATATCATCAATAATGTGGCATGGAACATAAGAAATTATCGATACGTCAGAGACGTATCAGCATCCCCAAGCTTAGTTCTGCTCGTCCCGAGCAGGTAAACGATAACAAAGATAATTTCTGGAGTGACATGCCATCATAACCTTGATCATACTATTGTAAACATATGTAATGAATGCAGCGATCAAAACAATGGTAATAACATGAGTAAACAAATGAATCATAAAGCAAAGACTTTTCATGAATAGTACTTAAAGACAAGCATCAATAAGTCTTGCATAAGAGTTAACTCATAAAACAATAAATCAAAGTAAAGGCATTGAAGCAACACAAAGGAAGATTAAGTTTCAGCGGTTGCTTTCAACTTGTAACATGTATATCTCATGGATATTATCAATGTAAAGTAATATAACAAGTGCAATATGCAAGTATGTAGGAATCAATGCACAGTTCACACAAGTGTTTGCTTCTTGAGGTGGGGAGAGATAGGTGAACTGACTCAACATAAAAGTAAAAGAAAGGCCCTTCGCAGAGGGAAGCATTGATTGCCATATTTGTGCTAGAGCTTTGGTTTTAAAAACAAGAAACAATTTTGTCAACGGTAGTAATAAAGCATATGTGTTATGTAAATTATATCTTACAAGTTGCAAGCCTCATGCATAGTATACTAATAGTGCCCGCACCTTGTCCTAATTAGCTCGGATTACCGGGATTGTCATCGCAATACACATGTTTTAATCAAGTGTCACAAAGGGGTACCTCTATGCCGCCTGTACAAAGGTCTAAGGAGAAAGTTCGCATTGGATTTCTCGCTTTTGATTATTCTCAACTTAGACATCCATACAGGGACAACATAGACAACAGATAATTGACTCCTCTTTAATGCATAAGCATGTAGCTACAATTAATGTTCTCATATGTGATTGAGGATATATGTCCAAAACTGAAACTTCCACCATGATTCATGGCTTTAGTTAGCGGCCCAATGTTCTTCTCTAACAATATACATGCTCTAACCATTTAAATGAGTGGTAAATCTCCCTTACTTCAGACAAGACGGACATGCATAGCAACTCACATGATATTCAACAAAGAGTAGTTGATGGCGTCCCCAGGAACATGGTTATCGCACAACAAGCAACTTAATAAGAGATAAAGTGCATAAGTACATATTCGATACCACAATAATTTTTAAGCTATTTGTCCCATGAGCTATATATTGCAAAGATAAAGAATGAAAATTTTAAAGGTAGCACTCAAGCAATTTACTTTGGAATGGAGGAGAAATACCATGTAGTAGGTAGGTATGGTGGACACAAATGGCATAGTGGTTGGCTCAAGGATTTTGGATGCATGAGAAGTATTCCCTCTCGATACAAGGTTTAGGCTAGCAAGGTTATTTGAAACAAACACAAGGATGAACCGGTGCAGCAAAACTCACATAAAAGACATATTGTAAACATTATAAGACTCTACACCGTCTTCCTTGTTGTTCAAAACTCAATACTAGAAATTATCTAGACTTTAGAGAGACCAAATATGCAAACCAAATTTAGCAAGCTCTAGGTGTTTCTTCATTAATAGGTCCAAAGTATATGATGCAAGAGCTTAAACATGAGCACAACAATTGCCAAGTATCAAATTATTCAAGACATTTTAGAATTACTACATGTAGCATTTCCCAATTCCAACCATACAACAATTTAACGAAGAAGATTCAACCTTCGCCATGAATACTATGAGTAAAGCCTAAGGACATATTTGTCCATATGCAACAGCGGAGCGTGTCTCTCTCCCACACAATGAATGCTAGGATCCATTTTATTCAAACAAAAACAAAAACAAAAACAAACCGACGCTCCAAGCAAAGCACATGAGATGTGATGGAATAAAAATATAGTTTCGGGGAGAAACCTGATAATGTTGTCGATGAAGAAGGGGATGCCTTGGGCATCCCCAAGCTTAGACGCTTGAGTCTTCTTAAAATATGCAGGGGTGAACCACCGGGCATCCCCAAGCTTAGAGCTTTCACTCTCCTTGATCATATTGTATCATCTCCCTCTCTTGATCCTTGAAAACTTCCTCCACACCAAACTCGAAACAACTCATTAGAGGGTTAGTGCATAATAAAAACTAACATGTTCAGAGGTGACATAATCATTATTAACACTTCTGGACATTGCATAAAGCTACTGGACATTAATAGAACAAAGAAATTCATCCATCATAGCAAAAGAGGCAATGCGAAATAAAAGACAGAATCTGTCAAAACAGAACAGTCCGTAAATATGGATTTTATTGAGGCACCAGACTTGCTAAAATGAAAATGCCCAAATGGAATGAAAGTTGCGCACATATGTGAGGATCACGCACGTAAATTGGCATATTTTTCTGAGCTACCTACAGAGAGGCAGGTCGAAATTTGTGACAGCAAAGAAATCTGTTACTGCGCAGTAATCCGAATCTAGTATGAACCTTACTATCAAAGACTTTACTTGGCACAACAATGCACAAAACTAAGATAAGGAGAGGTTGCTACAGTAGTAAACAACTTCCAAGACTCAAATATAAAACAAAAAGTACTGTAGTAAAAAAAAACATGGGTTGTCTCCCATAAGCGCTTTTCTTTAACGCCTTTCAGCTAGGCGCAGAAAGTGTATATCAAGTGTTGTCAAGAGATGAAGTATCAACATTATTACCAGGGGTGTTGGGAGTTTTCTCAACCATGCATAGTATGTTGGATACATAAGTTTCAGCGGCTCCCTTTTCATTAGTCTTGGGCTTGCTGCTCTCATCAAACAAATTTTCAGGAACAAGCCAAGCATAATTATCATCTAGAGCTTCATGCATCGCTAGGAGCTTACATGGTATTGGTGCTTTAATCTCCCCACCATTATTAACATTATTAGTGTACTTAATTCTATCCATATCCATTTTTTCAAGTGTTCTTTTAAAATCGGTGATCATACCAAGCCTTTCATGCTTACTAAAAACTTTTCTAGCTTCTTTAGCTATATCTGCAAATTCCCGCACTAAGACTTTTAGAACAAAATCTCTCTCTCTCCCCGCTCCATATCGAAAGTGTAAGAAACATGTGTTGTATCATGGGGTTGAGACTAATCAATCTAGCTTCCATCATGCGTACCAAACAAACAGAGGCATCTTCATAAGTAGGGACAGCTTTTGCAAGGGGTATATCTTTAAGATCTTCATGCATACTAACATGGGTGAAAAATTCTTCTATATTATCTCTTCCAATTATAGACCCTTGTCCCACAGGTATATCTTTTACAGTAAAATTAAAAGGAAACATGTTGAAATAAGTAAAGCAAATGCAAGTAACTAATTTTTTTGTGTTTTTGATATAGAGTGCAAGACAGTAAATAAAGTAAAGCTAGCAACTAATTTTTTTGTGTTTTGATATAAGTGCAGCAAACAAAGTAGTAAATAAAGTAAAGCAAGACAAAAACAAAGTAAAGAGATTGGATTGTGGAGACTCCCCTTGCAGCGTGTCTTGATCTCCCCGGCAACGGCGCCATAAATTTACTTGCTGGCGTGTAGTTGACGTGGGAGTTAGAAATCTTTGTGGTGTAACTTTTCTTCAGTTCCCCGGCAACGGCGCCAGAAATTTAGCTTCATACGCGTACAACACGCGTCCGTTGGGAACCCCAAGTGGAAGGTATGATGCGTACAGCAGCAAGTTTCCTTCAGTAAGAAACCAAGGTT
Organism: Lolium rigidum; assembly: GCF_022539505.1. NCBI lineage: Eukaryota > Viridiplantae > Streptophyta > Magnoliopsida > Poales > Poaceae > Lolium > Lolium rigidum. The sequence continues at coordinate 189,358,422 of NC_061511.1, read as the reverse complement.
TATCGAACCAGTAGGAGCCAAGAAGCACGTTGAAGGTTGATGGCGGCGAGATGTAGTGCAGGCCTGCGGCGCAACACCAGGGATTCCGGCGCCAACGTGGAACCTGCACAACACAACCAAAGTACTTTGCCCCAACGAAACAGTGAGTTTGTCAATCTCACCGGCTTGCTGTAACAAAGGATTAGATGTATAGTGTGGATGATGATTGTTTGCAGAAAACAGTAGAACAAGTATTGCAGTAGATTGTATTCAATGTAAAAGAATGGACCGGGGTCCACAGTTCACTAGAGGTGTCTCTCCCATAAGATAAACTAGCTGGGTGACCCGCGCAATTGCGCGGCTAGCACAACTATATTTTGAACTTTTATGTACAATATATTATTATTCTTATTGATATTGTTTTGGAATAATTCAAGAGAAATAAGTAACCACAATTTATTTTAAAGCTCATGCTACGCTGTTTGTAGTATATATGGAGGCCTTTCATGAGAACCTACACTTCCCCAACAAATAATGGGATCAAGGTTAATATGGAATAGGATCAAATGTCTTTGCTCCACTGAAGTTACACAAATTCATGTTTGCTAGTATCCATGGTCCATCTTAGTGTGGAAGTGTCGTAGACTAAGCTCAACATTTTTTACTTGACACGTACATGATTTTGGGTCTTAAGAAGTAGATAAAGCTAGTTTCACTGGACCTCAATCTCGTTTTCGAGAAAGAGCAAAAAAATCGGTGGATCTTATTTTTGGGAATTCTCTATTTGGAATATTTGGAACATTACGACAGAAGAAAATGACTCTATCGTAACAGAGAGATCCTTCCTTTGCTAAAGGAAAGTGTATTTTTAAAATGTATAGGTGCTGGTTCTTATTTCCCGCAGGATCAAGGTTACTCACAATTCAAAGCTTTTGGCTTAGATAGTGAGCTTTTGGCTTATACTATGTAAATACTGTTTTCTTTTTTAACAAAAAATTTATAGTGGGCGGTAATTTATAAACATCCTTAGCTTTTATATTTAAGTTAGTTCACATGTAATATTTGCTCATCCCGAGAGGTAAAAATAGTATATTTTAAAAATGTTTGAGATGAGGATGCACACTTAGTAAACTATTGTATCCACTATGGACCCACATTATCTGAAAGATAATAATTTATAAACATATCCTTAGATTTCCTATTTGAGAATGGTTTACAGGGTGAAACACACCAATAAAAAGATGGAAACATATATAAAAGGTAGGTTGTATCATTGTCGATGCAATTCCTTTGTATGGTCACCTCCATGAGCATATGCCGGGCTAGTAAAACAACTCCGGCTATAAACGTAGGAAGAACACATTTAATCATGTAATGATAGACATCTGAAGAAGTAATTAATCAAACAAAAAGATAAACCAACAAATGATTTGTTGTTTGCGCCTTTATGTTTGTTTGCTTCGATTCTTCGGCAGCTGCATCCAAGCCCCGCAGCAGCAAGGATCAGCAATATCAATCGATGCTTGCCTGCATGGATAGATTCATCATTGGTACATATAAAAGTGCATTGTGCATTGATGCCTCGTATTTAGAAACAAAAATTAAGAGAACGGAAATAACAATGTTTTAACCTTTCTTCAGATAAAATGAAATTATAACGGCTGAATGGAGCAGCCCATATATACTTTTGGTAAAAGCATAGCGTTAAGAGGAGTAAAATCTAAAAGAATCACAGAAAGAGCAGCCATGCAATCACATAAAGCAGGATGTGCATAAGAGCACGGTTGATCGAAAATGCATCGCACCAAAAGTTCAAGTTTGTATGCTAAAAAAGTAAATAAATTATAAACATACAGAAGTAGTATATACCTAAATTGATCGTTTAAATTGATAGTTCACTCCCGCTGCTTATTCGGGCGCCTAGGAAAAATAAATTGACGTTTCAGCGTTTTGCGTTGGTCCTAGCGCCTACATCTCCATCGCCAATGGCAAACCCAGGCGCTTACGATAAAAAAAATATAGCCTATATCTTACGCAAGCGCCGACGCTGGAGTTTGCGGCGACGCTAATTCTTTTCCTGATGTCAGATGGAAATCTAGCCTAACTACCAGAAAAATGATCCTAGCGCCCGGGGCAAGTGCCCGCGTTGTACTTGCTCTTGTGGATTCGTGCATGGGACGGCGTTGTCTCTAGTGCAAGCTGGAGCAGTCGATACAAATACTCCAGTTGATGTGATACACGTACAGCTATAGCTACTTTAATCTTGCATAATAAAATGTATAATTTTGTGCATATCAGATGATTACATACCTCAAAATCAATATGCACGTATGTATACCCTGATTTTCCAGGCCAGCTGAAGTGGACCGAGAGAGATCAGGCCTTCGCCGATCGCCACGGCGTGGCAAGAGGAACCACGTGTCCAGCAAGTGGACGTCAAAGTAGGTTCCTGTCTGTCTGTGAACGTATCGCACGATGCCTCAACGCCTCAACGGCGGCGAGACGCCGGTTTCCGCAGAACTGTGCGAGTCCAGGCCCCAGTTAGATCTTGGTTGCTACCATGGTGCCTACCCCCACGGTGTCCTGTATTATCCATGAGTTTTCCTGAAACTATCGACATTATATGTGTACATATCATGCTTGCCTGGCTGAGTGGGTGCAGACATGGAGTTGATTTACGTCCACTTCCAGGCATGAATCTGCTGCGGGACGACAGGATGCGGGGCGTCTACAGAAGAAGCTTTTGATGGTTGCCGCACGATTCTACCGTATATGTACGGGTAGTTCGAGAAGGTCGCCAGCGCGGGAAGTAAGATCACCAGATGCCGTAAAACCTGAGAGAGCCGATAACTCGTCAAAAGATTTCTATTTGTAACATCATGTGGTGCTTGCAAGACTAACTCGGCCATGGCAAATCGTGAGAGCTTGGCGCATGTGGATGTACCTGGTGAAGTTCCCACCCCATCTCAAGGTAGAAGAGGTTATCGGCTACCCTAGATTTGGCCTTAAGAAGAAAGGTATTTGGGTCAAGGTGGAAGCTTGGAATGATGACCCGTAACCCGTGGAAGTGCTCAAAGAAACTTGGATCAAGGTGACTGGTCTTCAAACAAAGTGGTGTGAGTGGACTAGTCTTGATCAAGCTGTTTCGTCTTGTGGCCTGTTACTAGGAAGTGGATTGGCTCGAGTGTGTTTAGGAACAATGCTCAAGAAGTCGTGGTAAAGGTTCACTCGCAGGGATCCCTCCAAACTACCTCCTGGAAGATCAGTTTGGATACCATGGGAACCTCTTTCCACCTTGGTTTCACTCTAGAAAGTGTTATTCCCATGAATGAAGAGAATGATGACCTCGCTTGGAGAAGAGCTTGAAGATCGAGCAAGAGAGATGCCGAGGGTAGCAACCAAAGTGGACAAGACAATGGGAGTGGGTCTCGGTGCTACCGCAAGACCACAATCTTTCTCTCTTGGAAACATTCATCAAGCCTCTACCAATGATCGATATTCTCGTAAAGATCAAGTGATGGAAGCTCCTCTTGAGAGAATTGTGCTCCTCCGTAATCAAGTGCTGGGTGATGTCTACCAGAAGCTCATCCAGAGAGGGCTAGTTGATCAAGAGGGTGCCTTTGTGTGGGACAAGACTCCAGTTTCCATAACTGCAAGTGAAGAAGTGAAGAAGTTCTGGTACAGTGAGAAAATGCTCAAAGGTAACTTGACCAACCAGTTTGAAGAGATTGCTCCTGAAGATGATGACCAGGAAGTGGAGCTACCTGATGATATCATGCCAGAGGTAGAGCTTCCCTTCATATCTGCTGATCAAGTGTCTGAAAAGCAACCAAACAAAGAGAAGATCCAAGTGGGGACTCGTGCAACCTGTTAGAGTGTAGTAACAGGATTGACAGATCCAAGAACATCATGGAGAAAGCACAGAGATGAAGAAGATTAACAACCTGGAGATTCCAAGGATGAGAGGTATAATGTCTAACAATCCTTTTAATGTTTTACATGTTGATGAATTAGATAATGTTGCCAAGGTAGTTGGTATCAATTTAGAAGTAGAATCTGATAGCATGCATTCAGCTTTGTTCCTCCCCTAGAGCTGCTTCCTTGTTCTGATAAGGACCAACGAAGAGGAACTTGCTCGAAGAATGGATAGATGTTATTAGAAAATCTCTGGGCAAGCACCCCAAGAAGTTTTACCCATGATATGTGCTTTTTGGAATAGTAGGGGCATTTCCACCCCCGGTAGGCAGCTTTTTATTAATGATAACTTAGTGCCCTCCGAATTTAGATTACATTGGCTTCCGTGAAACTAAAAAAGGAGAATTTAGTCACTCCTTTCCGAAAATCTGCTAGGAAATAGAAATTTTGTCTCGGAATTTACTACTCTGCAATAGGCTCAGCCTGGTGGTATCTTAGTAGGCATTAATGCCGATCTCTTAGAGGTCTTAGCCTCGGGAAATTAAAACTTTCTCGCTGAGTGCCGTAGTTAAAAATAGGAGGAATGATTTTATTTGTAGAATTACTACCGTCTATGGTTCTCGCTTATGAGGAGAGGAAACAGGAGTTTATTTCTGAACTTCATGAACTCTGTCTTAATTGGGAAGGACCCTGTGCCGATAGGAGGTGATTTTAACCTAGTTAGATTTGTTGAAGATAAAAATAATGGTAATATAGATTTCAAATGGGCTCGATAAGTTTAATGCCTGGATAGAAATGTGGGCCCTTACGGAGATAGGGTCTCTGGTAGGAGCTATACTTGGGGGAATAATCAAGAAAATCCCGTTATGTGTAAACTTGACAGATTTTCCGTTCTACTTCCTTTGATAGTTGCTTCCCTCTAGCTAGTGCTAAAGTTTTATCTAGATCGGTAGTGATCATACCCCTCTTGTTTGGGATTCCGGTGAGAGCAGGATTCCAAAAAAGGAGGGTTTAAGCTTGAGAAATGGTGGTTAGCTATTCCCGAATTTGCTCGTGTTGGTAAACAGAGCTTGGAACGTAGAGGTGGATAATAATAATGTAGTTGATGTCCGGCAACAAAAACTTAGGTCATTTAGGAGATTAGCTAAGGGGTGGAGCAAGTAATTATGAGGCTAGCAGTTAGAAAACAAAAGAAAGAACTTATGAAAGAATATGATGTTCTTGACATTAAATCAAACTCGTGTCCTTTCTCGATTGAGAGGGAGAGATGGGATTTCATTCTTAGAGAGTTAAATTCTTTTGGATCCTTGAGGAGACTAAAGCTAGGCGAGATCTAGGGATAGGAACTATATTAGAGGGAGATAGAAATACGGCATATTTCCATCTTTTGTGGCCAATCGAGAGAAGGAGGAAAAAACACATTCATGTCTTAGATGGTCTACGATGGCCTGCAACGCGAGGTCCTGACGAAATCCTCGGAGTAGCTACGGACTTTTATAAGGACCTATTTAAAAAGAAAATAGACCAGCCATCGAGGCTAAGATACTTTCTTCTGCCGAGGAGAAAGATTACTCTGGAGTGGAGAAATTTAATGTTAGGGAGTGCCTTTTGTGAGGAGGAGGTCAAAGTTGCGGTTTTGGATCCTAT